>NC_052310.1:517049-592049 GCF_016432855.1 Salvelinus namaycush
CAATCATGACAACTGGAGTTGCCCACCCCTGATCTATACAGTTCAATATATATTAAACCAGGGGAAAACGGGACATTTTATTTGAGGCTGAGTCTGGCTTTAATATATGTACAGTAGATAGGGCAACTTTCCCAGAATTCCCTGGGTTTCCAGATATCCTGGTTGGAGGATTCCGTATTTCCTTCTTATTCCCCCCGTAATTCAAGGAATATTCCAACCAGGATTTCTTGGAAAACCAGGGATTTTGTCGGAAGTTGCTGAAATTGTGCAACTCTCAGTTACCATTGCACACTCCCCATAGTGTATTTAACTATACCCTACTAACCTGTAAAAAATATATCACATGATCTTGTTATAGAGATGAAAAGCAATTAACCAATTAACTCACACGCTCAGCAAAAGCAATTAACCAATTAACTCACACACTCAGCAAAAGCAAGCCTTTTATCTCCCTGGAGAGCTTTTTAACAAAAATATTTTAAAAAATCACACATTTTGTCAAACATGAACGAATTGGTCTTTTTGTGTGTGTGTGACATCATTTGGTGTTTTTGAATTACTCCATCCCATCATCACAATCACTTTTTCTTTTTACAAAATAACTTCTCCCAGATTCTTACTCTGTGATTCCCTCTGAAACCTCCTGTATCAACTGTCTGTATCGACTGTCTGTATCGACTGTCCGTATCGACTGTCCGTATCAACTGTCCGTATCAACTGTCCGTATCAACTGTCTGTATCAACTGTCTGTATACCTTATGGAGAACTGTGTGGGTTCAAGCCATCGTTCTACTCCTCTACCAAACTAACTACACTACCAGTGAAAAGTTTGGACACACCTACTCATTCCAGGGTTTTTCTTTTAGTTTTTACTATTTTTTACATTGTAAACTATGAAATAACACATATGGAATCATGTAGTAACAAAAAAAGTGTTAAACAAATCAAAATATATTTTATATTTGAGATTATTCAAAGTAACCACCCTTTGCCTTGATTACAGCTTCGCACACTCTTGCCATTTTCTCAACTAGCTTCATGAGGCAGTCACCTGGAATGCATTTCAATTAACAGGTGTGCCTTGTTAAAAGTACATTTTTGGGAATTTCTTTGCTTAATGTGTTTGAGTCAATCTGTTGTGTTGTAACAAGGTAAGGGGGTATACAGACGATAGCCCTATTTGGTAAAAGACCAAGTCCATATTATGGCAAGAACAGCTCAGATAAGCAAAGAGAAATGACAGTCCATCATTACTTTAAGACATGAAGGTCAGTCAATGCGGGAAATTTCAAGAACTTTTTAAGTTTCTTCAAATGCGGTCGCTAAAACCATCAAGCGCTATGATGAAACTGGCTCTCATGAGGACCGCCACAGGAAAGGAAGACCCAGAGTTACCTCTACTGCAGAGGATAAGTTCATTAGAGTTACCAGCCTCAGAAATTGCAACCCCAAAAATGCTTCACAGAGTTCAAGTAACAGACACATCTCAACATCATGTGTTCAGAGGAGACTGTGTGAATCAGGCCTTCATAGTCGAATTGCTGCAAAGAAACCCCTACTAAAGGAAACCAATAAGAAAAAGAGACTTGCTTGGGCCAAGAAACACGAGCAATGGACATTAGACAGGTGGAAATCTGTCCTTTTGGTCTGATTCCAAATGTGAGATTTTTGGTTCCAACCGCCGTGTCTTTGTGAGACGCAGAGTAGATGAACAGATCTCTGCGTGTGTGGTTCCCACCGTGAAGCATGGAGGAGGAGGTGTGATGGTGCTTTGTTGAGGACACTGTCTGTGATTTATTTAGAATTCAAGGCACACTTAACCAGCATGGCTACCACAGCATTCTGCAGCGATACGCCATCCCATCTGGTTTGGGCTTAGTGGGACTATCATTTGTTTTTCAACAGGACAATGAACCAACACACCTCCAGGCTGTGTAAGGGCTATTTGACCAAGAAGGAGAGTGATGGAGTGCTGCATCAGATGACCTGGCCTCTACAATCACCTGACCTCAACCCAATTGAGATGGTTTGGGATGAGTTGGAGGAGAGTGAAGGAAAAGCAGCCAACAAGTGCTCAGCATATGTGGGAACTCTTTCAAGACTGTTGTAAAAGCATTCCAGGTGAAGCTGGTTGAGAGTATGCCAAGAGAACAAAGCTGTCATCAAGGCAAAGGGTGGCTACTAAAATATGAAATATATTTTGATTTGACTAACACTTGTTTTGTTTACTACATGATTCCATGTGTTTTTTCTTCAATAGTTGTGATGTCTTCAATATTATTATACAAGGTACAAAATAGTAAAAAATTAAGAAAAACCCTTGAATGAGTAGGAGTGTCCAAACTTTTGACTTGTACTGTAGATCATAGAAAATATCCTTTCTTCCCACTGAGATCTGAGGGTTTTAATTCATCATAGGAACCATCTCAAACGAGACTAAAAGTTAGAGGGGAAAACATATCTATTAAAGCCAATACATTACATAAATCCAGATGTCTTGCCCGATCTTTGGCCAGCAGAGAGACAATGGCAGATGTCCTATTTGATGCAAACTCCCAGCCATATTTGATGAATGTGGGTTCACTAAAGGTCATTGGTGATGATGCACCCTCAGACCTTTGTGCTGTCTGTCTTAATGCTGATATTCAGTACTGTTAATGCATGATAAAAATATAAATATATTACAATATATATTGCCTGTTAGCTAGAGGTTGCCTGTTAGCTAGAGGTTGCCTGTTAGCTAGAGGTTGCCTGTTAGCTAGAGGTTGCCTGTTAGCTAGAGGTTGCCTGTTAGCTAGAGGTTGCCTGTTAGCTAGAGGTTGCCTGTTAGCTAGAGGTTGCCTGTTAGCTAGAGGTTGCCTGTTAGCTAGAGGTTACCTGTTAGCTAGAGGTTACCTGTTAGCTAGAGGTTACCTGTTAGCTAGAGGTTACCTGTTAGCTAGAGGTTGCCTGTTAGCTAGAGGTTGCCTGTTAGCTAGAGGTTGCCTGTTAGCTAGCGGTTAGCTAGAGTTTGCCTGTTAGCTCGAGTTTGCCTGTTAGCTAGAGGTTAGCTCGAGTTTGCCTGTTAGCTAGAGGTTAGCTCGAGTTTGCTTGTTAGCTAGAGGTTGCCTGTTAGCTAGAGGTTACCTGTTAGCTAGAGGTTAGCTAGAGGTTGCCTGTTAGCTAGAGGTTACCTGTTAGCTAGAGGTTAGCTAGAGGTTACCTGTTAGCTATAGGTTAGCTAGAGTTTACCTGTTAGCTAGAGGTTGCCTGTTAGCTAGAGGTTGCCTGTTAGCTAGAGGTTGCCTGTTAGCTAGAGGTTGCCTGTTACCTGTTAGCTAGAGGTTAGCTAGAGGTTACGTGTTAGCTAGAGGTTAGCTAGATGTTACCTGTTAGCTAGAGGTTAGCTGGAGGTTACCGGTTAGCTAGAGGTTAGCTAGAGGTTAGCTAGAGGTTGCCTGTTAGCTAGAGGTTGCCTGTTAGCTAGAGGTTGCCTGTTAGCTAGAGGTTGCCTGTTAGCTAGAGGTTGCCTGTTAGCTAGAGGTTGCCTGTTAGCTAGAGGTTGCCTGTTAGCTAGAGGTTGCCTGGAGGTTACCGGTTAGCTAGAGGTTAGCTAGAGGTTAGCTAGAGGTTGCCTGTTAGCTAGAGGTTGCCTGTTAGCTAGAGGTTGCCTGTTAGCTAGAGGTTGCCTGTTAGCTAGAGGTTGCCTGTTAGCTAGCGGTTAGCTAGAGTTTGCCTGTTAGCTCGAGTTTGCCTGTTAGCTAGAGGTTAGCTCGAGTTTGCCTGTTAGCTAGAGGTTAGCTCGAGTTTGCCTGTTAGCTAGAGGTTGCCTGTTAGCTAGAGGTTACATGTTAGCTAGAGGTTAGCTAGAGGTTGCCTGTTAGCTAGAGGTTACCTGTTAGCTAGAGGTTAGCTAGAGGTTACCTGTTAGCTAGAGGTTAGCTAGAGGTTACCTGTTAGCTATAGGTTAGCTAGAGTTTACCTGTTAGCTAGAGGTTGCCTGTTAGCTAGAGGTTGCCTGTTAGCTAGAGGTTGCCTGTTACCTGTTAGCTAGAGGTTAGCTAGAGGTTACGTGTTAGCTAGAGGTTAGCTAGATGTTACCTGTTAGCTAGAGGTTAGCTGGAGGTTACCGGTTAGCTAGAGGTTAGCTGGAGATTACCGGTTAGCTAGAGGTTAGCTAGAGGTTAGCTAGAGGTTAGCTAGAGGTTGCCTGTTAGCTAGAGGTTGCCTGTTAGCTAGAGGTTGCCTGTTAGCTAGAGGTTGCCTGTTAGCTAGAGGTTGCCTGTTAGCTAGAGGTTGCCTGTTAGCTAGAGGTTAGCTAGAGGTTGCCTGTTAGCTAGAGGTTAGCTGGAGGTTACCGGTTAGCTAGAGGTTAGCTAGAGGTTAGCTAGAGGTTAGCTAGAGGTTGCCGGTTAGCTAGAGGTTGCCGGTTAGCTAGAGGTTGCCTGTTAGCTAGAGGTTGCCTGTTAGCTAGAGGTTGCCTGTTAGCTAGAGGTTGCCTGTTAGCTAGAGGTTGCCTGTTACCTGTTAGCTAGAGGTTACCTGTTGCATGTTAGCTAGAGGTTGCCTGTTAGCTAGAGGTTGCCTGTTAGCTAGAGGTTGCCTGTTAGCTAGAGGTTGCCTGTTAGCTAGAGGTTGCCTGTTAGCTAGAGGTTGCCTGTTAGCTAGAGGTTGCCTGTTACCTGTTAGCTAGAGGTTACCTGTTGCCTGTCAGCTAGAGGTTGTCTGTTAGCTAGAGATTCCTTGAGGTTTATTAAACGATAATACAATGAGTCATCTTGACAATGTGCTCAAAACTACTTTGGCCCCTCTTCCCTCTCTCCCTCTCCTCTCTCCCTCTCCTCTGTCCTCCCTCCTCCTTCCATCTCCTCTCCTCCTTCCCTCTCCTCTCTCCTCCTTCCCTCTCCTCTCTCCTCCTTCCCTCTCCTCTCTCCCTCTCTTCTCCTCTCTTCTCCTCTCTCCCTCTTCTCTCCTCCTTCCCTCTCCTCTCTCCCTCTCCTTTCTTCTCTCCTCCTTCCCCCTCCTCTCTCCTCCTTCCCTCTCCTCTCTCCTCCTTCCCTCTCCTCTCTCCCTCTCTTCTCCTCTCTTCTCCTCTCTCCCTCTTCTCTCCTCCTTCCCTGTCCTCTCTCCCTGTCCTCTCTTCTCTGCCTGTCCTCTCCCTGTCCTCTCTCCTCTCCTCTCTTCTCTCCCTGTCCTCCTTCCCTCTCCTCCTTCCCTCTCCTCTCTCCCTCTCCTCTCTTCTCTCCCTCTCCTCTCTCCTCTCCTCTCTCCCTCTCCTCCTCTTCTCTCCCTCTCCTCCTTCCCTCTCCTCTCTTCTCTCCCTCTCCTCTCTCCCTCTCCTCTCTCCTCCTTCTCTCTCCTCTCTCCTCCTCCTCTCTCCTCCTTCCCTCTCCTCCTTCTCTCTCCTCCTTCCCTCTCCTCCTTCCCTCTCCTCTCTCCTCCTTCTCCTCCTTCCCTCTCCTCCTTCCCTCTCCTCTCTCCTCCTTCTCTCTCCTCCTTCCCTCTCCTCTCTCCTCCTTCTCTCTCCTCCTTCTCTCTCCTCCTTCCCTCTCCTCTCTCCTCCTTCCCTCTCCTCTCTCCCTCTCCTCCTTCCCTCTCCTCTCTCCCTCTCCTCTCCTCTCCCCTCTCCTCTCTCCTCCTTCCCTTCTCCTCTCTCCTCCTTCCCTCTCCTCTCTCCTCCTTCCCTCTCCTCTCTTCTCTCTCCCTCTCCTCCTTCTCTCTCCCTCTCCTCCTCTCTCCCTCTCCTCTCTCCCTCTCCCTCTCCTCTCCCACTCCAGAGGCAGTAGTGAATGATACCAGTGGAGAGAACAAGGCAGGAGCAGCTGATGTGTCTGCCAGTCAACACGTGATGGTCTGTGCCCTCAAAGAGCTGGGCAGCCTGGTGCAGAGTCTTAGTGCCACATCCTCACCGCTCATACAGGAACCCTCTATTGGTAGGACATGACACAGAACACACACCGTGCACGAATGCAGCCACACACACACACACACACACACACACACACACTGGATATACTATTCAAACACACACACACAGTCAATCAATCACACACAATGCATGAATGCAGGCACACACACAGGACCAGCTGAAGAAGTCCTCATACACTTTGATAATGTAATGTGAAGTCCTCATACACTTTGATAATGTAATGTGAAGTCCTCATACACTTTGATAATGTAATGTGAAGTCCTCTCACATTTGATATGTAATGTGAAGTCCTCATACACTTTGATAATGTAATGTGAAGTCCTCATCACTTTGATAATGTAATGTGAAGTCCTCATACACTTTGATAATGTAATGTGAAGTCCTCATACACTTTGATAATGTAATGTGAAGTCCTCACACACTTTGATAATGTAATGTGAAGTCCTCACACACTTTGATAATGTAATGTGAAGTCCTCACACACTTTGATAATGTAATGTGAAGTCCTCATACACTTTGATAATGTAATGTGAAGTCCTCATACACTTTGATAATGTAATGTGAAGTCCTCATACACTTTGATAATGTAATGTGAAGTCCTCATACACTTTGATAATGTAATGTGAAGTCCTCATACACTTTGATAATGTAATGTGAAGTCCTCATACACTTGATAATGTAATGTGAAGTCCTCATACACTTTGATAATGTAATGTGAAGTCCTCATACACTTTGATATGTAATGTGAAGTCCTCATACACTTTGATAATGTAATGTGAAGTCCTCATACACTTTGATAATGTAATGTGAAGTCCTCATACACTTTGATAATGTAATGTGAAGTCCTCATACACTTTGATAATGTAATGTGAAGTCCTCATACACTTTGATAATGTAATGTGAAGTCCTCACAAGTGTACAATTATAGGGCTCCTAACAAGTATACAATTATAGGGCTCCTAACAAGTGTACAGTTGTAGGGCTCCTAACAAGTATATAGTTGTAGGGCTCCTAACAAGTATACAGGTGTAGGGTAGTCATAAGTAACACACTAACCCTGGTCCTTGACCCCTGACCCCTGGCTCCTCAGGTCTCCTGGAGACGGTCTCCTCTGTGCTGCTCCACCCCAGCATGGCGGCCCGTCTGGCGGCGGCCTGGTGTTTACGCTGCGTTGCCGTGGCGCTGCCCTATCAGCTGACTCCCCTGCTGGAGCGCTGTGCGGAGCGGATCAACAACCTGAAGAGTTCTCCAGAGGCCGTCAGCGGCTACAGCTTCGCCATGGCTGCTCTGCTGGGCGGCGTGCACCAATGTCCTCTGGGCGTACCGCATTCCAAGGGAAAGGTATGTACCCGTATCGCCTGGCCCGTTTCCCTCGGTTCAAACCTAGGGCCCTATCCCATCTGTGATGCCGAGAACACGGACCGAATCACGGAATCCAGACATTAAAACTGAATTCAACAATATAATAAAATGTATTGACCTTTAGTAGGGAGGGAATCGACTAAATGCATTGACCTTAGTAGGGAGGGAATCGACTAAATGCATTGACCTTAGTAGGGAGGGAATCGACTAAATGCATTGACCTTAGTAGGGAGGGAATCGACTAAATGCATTGACCTTAGTAGGGAGGGAATCGACTAAATGCATTGACCTTAGTAGGGAGGGAATCGACTAAATGCATTGACCTTAGTAGGGAGGGAATCGACTAAATGCATTGACCTTAGTAGGGAGGGAATCGACTAAATGCATTGACCTTAGTAGGGAGGGAATCGACTAAATGCATTGACCTTAGTAGGGAGGGAATCGACTAAATGTATTGACCTTAGTAGGGAGGGAATCGACCAAATGTATTGACCTTAGTAGGGAGGGAATCGACCAAATGAATTGACCTTAGTAGGGAGGGAATCGACCAAATGTATTGACCTTAGTAGGGAGGGAATCGACCAAATGCATTGACCTTAGTAGGGAGGGAATCGACCAAATGCATTGACCTTAGTAGGGAGGGAATCGACCAAATGCATTGACCTTAGTAGGGAGGGAATCGACCAAATGCATTGACCTTAGTAGGGAGGGAATCGACCAAATGCATTGACCTTAGTAGGGAGGGAATCGACCAAATGCATTGACCTTAGTAGGGAGGGAATCGACCAAATGCATTGACCTTAGTAGGGAGGGAATCGACCAAATGCATTGACCTTAGTAGGGAGGGAATCGACCAAATGCATTGACCTTAGTAGGGAGGGAATCGACCAAATGCATTGACCTTAGTAGGGAGGGAATCGACCAAATGCATTGACCTTAGTAGGGAGGGAATCGACCAAATGCATTGACCTTAGTAGGGAGGGAATCGACCAAATGCATTGACCTTAGTAGGGAGGGAATCGACCAAATGCATTGACCTTAGTAGGGAGGGAATCGACCAAATGCATTGACCTTAGTAGGGAGGGAATCGACCAAATGCATTGACCTTAGTAGGGAGGGAATCGACCAAATGCATTGACCTTAGTAGGGAGGGAATCGACCAAATGCATTGACCTTAGTAGGGAGGGAATCGACCAAATGCATTGACCTTAGTAGGGAGGGAATCGACCAAATGCATTGACCTTAGTAGGGAGGGAATCGACCAAATGCATTGACCTTAGTAGGGAGGGAATCGACCAAATGCATTGACCTTAGTAGGGAGGGAATCGACCAAATGCATTGACCTTAGTAGGGAGGGAATCGACCAAATGCATTGACCTTAGTAGGGAGGGAATCGACCAAATGCATTGACCTTAGTAGGGAGGGAATCGACCAAATGCATTGACCTTAGTAGGGAGGGAATCGACCAAATGCATTGACCTTAGTAGGGAGGGAATCGACCAAATGCATTGACCTTAGTAGGGAGGGAATCGACCAAATGCATTGACCTTAGTAGGGAGGGAATCGACCAAATGCATTGACCTTAGTAGGGAGGGAATCGACCAAATGCATTGACCTTAGTAGGGAGGGAATCGACCAAATGCATTGACCTTAGTAGGGAGGGAATCGACCAAATGCACTGACCTTAGTAGGGAGGGAATCGACTAAATGCACTGACCTTAGTAGGGAGGGAATCGACTAAATGCACTGACCTTAGTAGGGAGGGAATCGACTAAATGCACTGACCTTAGTAGGGAGGGAATCGACTAAATGTATTGACCTTAGTAGGGAGGGAATCGACTAAATGTATTGACCTTAGTAGGGAGGGAATCGACTAAATGTATTGACCTTAGTAGGGAGGGAATCGACTAAATGTATTGACCTTAGTAGGGAGGGAATCGACTAAATGTATTGACCTTAGTAGGGAGGGAATCGACTAAATGTATTGACCTTAGTAGGGAGGGAATCGACTAAATGTATTGACCTTAGTAGGGAGGGAATCGACTAAATGTATTGACCTTAGTAGGGAGGGAATCGACTAAATGTATTGACCTTAGTAGGGAGGGAATCGACTAAATGTATTGACCTTAGTAGGGAGGGAATCGACTAAATGTATTGACCTTAGTAGGGAGGGAATCGACTAAATGTATTGACCTTAGTAGGGAGGGAATCGACTAAATGTATTGACCTTAGTAGGGAGGGAATCGACTAAATGTATTGACCTTAGTAGGGAGGGAATCGACTAAATGTATTGACCTTAGTAGGGAGGGAATCGACTAAATGTATTGACCTTAGTAGGGAGGGAATCGACTAAATGTATTGACCTTAGTAGGGAGGGAATCGACTAAATGTATTGACCTTAGTAGGGAGGGAATCGACTAAATGTATTGACCTTAGTAGGGAGGGAATCGACTAAATGCATTGACCTTAGTATGGAGGGAATCGACTAAATGCATTGACCTTAGTAGGGAGGGAATCGACTAAATGCACTGACCTTAGTAGGGAGGGAATCAACTAAATGCACTGACCTTAGTAGGGAGGGAATCAACTAAATGAATTGCCCTTAGTAGGGAGGGAATCAACTAAATGAATTGCCCTTAGTAGGGAGGGAATCAACTAAATGAATTGCCCTTAGTAGGGAGGGAATCAACTAAATGAATTGCCCTTAGTAGGGAGGGAATCAACTAAATGAATTGCCCTTAGTAGGGAGGGAATCAACTAAATGAATTGCCCTTAGTAGGGAGGGAATCAACTAAATGAATTGCCCTTAGTAGGGAGGTTATCAACTAAATGAATTGACCTTAGTAGGGAGGGAATCAACTAAATGTATTGACCTTACTAGGGAGGGAATCAACTAAATGCATTGACCTTAGTAGGGAGGGAATCAACTAAATGCATTGACCTTAGTAGGGAGGGAATCAACTAAATGTATTGACCTTAGTAGGGAGGGAATCGACTAAATGTATTGACCTTAGTAGGGAGGGAATCGACTAAATGTATTGACCTTAGTAGGGAGGGAATCGACTAAATGTATTGACCTTAGTAGGGAGGGAATCGACTAAATGTATTGACCTTAGTAGGGAGGGAATCGACTAAATGTATTGACCTTAGTAGGGAGGGAATCGACTAAATGTATTGACCTTAGTAGGGAGGGAATCAACTAAATGTATTGACCTTAGTAGGGAGGGAATCGACTAAATGTATTGACCTTAGTAGGGAGGGAATCGACTAAATGTATTGACCTTAGTAGGGAGGGAATCGACTAAATGTATTGACCTTAGTAGGGAGGGAATCGACTAAATGTATTGACCTTAGTAGGGAGGGAATCGACTAAATGTATTGACCTTAGTAGGGAGGGAATCGACTAAATGTATTGACCTTAGTAGGGAGGGAATCGACTAAATGCATTGACCTTAGTAGGGAGGGAATCGACTAAATGCATTGACCTTAGTATGGAGGGAATCGACTAAATGCATTGACCTTAGTAGGGAGGGAATCAACTAAATGCACTGACCTTAGTAGGGAGGGAATCAACTAAATGAATTGCCCTTAGGGAGGGAATCAACTAAATGAATTGCCCTTAGGGAGGGAATCAACTAAATGAATTGCCCTTAGTAGGGAGGGAATCAACTAAATGAATTGCCCTTAGTAGGGAGGGAATCAACTAAATGAATTGCCCTTAGTAGGGAGGGAATCAACTAAATGAATTGCCCTTAGTAGGGAGGGAATCAACTAAATGAATTGCCCTTAGTAGGGAGGTTATCAACTAAATGAATTGACCTTAGTAGGGAGGGAATCAACTAAATGTATTGACCTTACTAGGGAGGGAATCAACTAAATGCATTGACCTTAGTAGGGAGGGAATCAACTAAATGTATTGACCTTAGTAGGGAGGGAATCAACTAAATGTATTGACCTTAGTAGGGAGGGAATCGACTAAATGCATTGACCTTAGTAGGGAGGGAATCAACTAAATGCATTGACCTTAGTAGGGAGGGAATCGACTAAATGTATTGACCTTAGTAGGGAGGGAATCAACTAAATGTATTGACCTTAGTAGGGAGGGAATCAACTAAATGTATTGACCTTAGTAGGGAGGGAATCAACTAAATGTATTGACCTTAGTAGGGAGGGAATCAACTAAATGTATTGACCTTAGTAGGGAGGGAATCAACTAAATGTATTGACCTTAGTAGGGAGGGAATCAACTAAATGTATTGACCTTAGTAGGGAGGGAATCAACTAAATGTATTGACCTTAGTAGGGAGGGAATCAACTAAATGTATTGACCTTAGTAGGGAGGGAATCAACTAAATGTATTGACCTTAGTAGGGAGGGAATCAACTAAATGTATTGACCTTAGTAGGGAGGGAATCAACTAAATGTATTGACCTTAGTAGGGAGGGAATCAACTAAATGTATTGACCTTAGTAGGGAGGGAATCAACTAAATGTATTGACCCTAGTAGGGAGGGAATCAACTAAATGTATTGACCCTAGTAGGGAGGGAATCAACTAAATGTATTGACCCTAGTAGGGAGGGAATCAACTAAATGAATTGACCCTAGTAGGGAGGGAATCAACTAAATGAATTGACCTTAGTAGGGAGGGAATCAACTAAATGAATTGACCTTAGTAGGGAGGGAATCAACTAAATGAATTGACCTTAGTAGGGAGGGAATCAACTAAATGAATTGACCTTAGTAGGGAATCAACTAAATGAATTGACCTTAGTAGGGAATCAACTAAATGTATTGACCTTAGTAGGGAGGGAATCAACTAAATGTATTGACCTTAGTAGGGAGGGAATCAACTAAATGAATTGACCTTAGTAGGGAGGGAATCAACTAAATGAATTGACCTTAGTAGGGAGGGAATCAACTAAATGTATTGACCTTAGTAGGGAATCAACTAAATGTATTGACCTTAGTAGGGAATCAACTAAATGTATTGACCTTAGTAGGGAATCAACTAAATGTATTGACCTTAGTAGGGAATCAACTAAATGTATTGAACTTAGTAGGGAATCAACTAAATGTATTGAACTTAGTAGGGAATCAACTAAATGCATTGACCTTAGTAGGGAATCAACTAAATGCATTGACCTTAGTAGGGAATCAACTAAATGTATTGACCTTAGTAGGGAATCAACTAAATGAATTGACCTTAGTAGGGAATCAACTAAATGTATTGACCTTAGTAGGGAATCAACTAAATGTATTGACCTTAGTAGGGAATCAACTAAATGAATTGACCTTAGTAGGGAATCAACTAAATGTATTGACCTTAGTAGGGAATCAACTAAATGAATTGACCTTAGTAGGGAATCAACTATATATAACAAAAATATAAAAACACAACACGCAACAATTTCAAAGATTTCACAGAGTTACAGTTCATATGAGGAAATCAGTCAATTAAAATAAATTAATTTGGTCCTAATCTATGGATTTCACACGACTGGGAATACAGATGTGTATCTGTTGGTCACAGATACCTTTATAAAGGCAGTGGATCAGAAAACCAGTCAGTATCTGGTCTCACACATTTCCTTCACATAGAGTTAATCAGGATGTTGATTGTGGCCTGTGGAATGTTGTCCCACTCCTCTATAATGGCTGTGCTAAGTAGCTGGATATTGGCGGGAACTGGAACACACTGTCGTACCCGTCGATCCAGAGCATCATAAAAACATTTTTATTTAACTAGGCAAGTCAGTTAAGTTGTGCCCAGTTTATTGTGCCCAGCACAAGGTGCACCTGTGTACTGCTGTTTAATCAGCTTCTTGAAATGCCACACCTGTCAGGTGGATGGATTATCTTGGCAGAGGAGAAATGCTCACTAACAGGGAGAACAACAAATGTGTGCACAACATTTGAGAGAAATAATATTTTTGCTTGTATGGAACATGGCACCAACACTTTACATGTTGTGTTTATATTTTTGTCTAGCATAAATGTATTGAACTTATTAGAAAACTCACCCAAGTTAAATATAATTAAGACATGAACAAAATGCATCAGTGATTAGTATGAAACAGCTCAGGAACGCCCCCGTCGGTCTGTGAGGTGCGTACATCAACACTTAGCGTAGCCGTTAGCGATGCTGCTAATAACGACCTTATTCTGGTGATGGAAATTATGAATTAAAATTAAATGTTAACTAATTAGTAGCCTATGCCTACCTGGCAGAATGATATCGTGATTATTTGCATCAATCAAGTGGCCATTTTGTTCTGCAAACTCTGCAATCACGAGTGCTACAGAACCGTCGCTAAACAGTGTTCTCTCGCTGGTGCTTTAAAGGGTAACTACACCCCGAAAATACTCAAATGTCTTCATTTTTCCTTAAAACGGTCTCCTGGTTTAAGCATCGCTATGGGAAGAACATTTTTTGTATGTAAAAAAAAAGAATTATAATATGGGGAAAAAATATGGAGAAAACAAAAATCAGCCCAAAAATATTTTAGAGGTCCCTAAAATTAATCCACACAAATAATCCGAGATTAAAGTAATTGTATTTTTCTTCATTAATGTCCATTGTTGCAGGGAAACGGAAATTAGTCTTCTGCTTTATCCAAACACACACACACACACCTGAAGTCCACAGACAGACATGCAATCTAAATCTACATTCAGGATGCCATGTTGAGCAGTGCCAAAATGCTTTCACAGAGGTTGTAGAGACTTTCCCTATAAGATTATATTCTGATGTGGCTAAAACAGGCCACTGGTGTCCTGGCCAGTCCTCCAGTGACCTCTAGGAGGAGAGGGGTGAGGACAGACGAAGAGGATTAGGTTGTGAAGAGAGGATAGCTCTTGAGAGAATTAATTTGGCTCAGCATCCCTTCATCCCTCCCCAGTGTCCTCCAGAGTCCAGTCACAGAGATAGTCGGGGACTATGGAGAGAGGAGAAGATAGAAGCAAGAGAGCTGCTCAGAAAATGACTGTCTTTGGCTGTCCATCCCTCCCTCCTCAATCTAACATTAACCTTAGCTGGAATGCTGCTAGGAGTCAACTGGGCCATAAAACGAAACAGGAAGAGTTATTACCAACATTACAGGCCTCACTCCGGCTGGCTGACTGGCTGTCTGACTGGCTAGCTGCTTTATCAGGCCAGAGGATAAGGGTCTCCTAGTCTCAGCCCGCTCCCACCCTCAGCCCGCTCCCAGTCTCAGCCCGCTCCCAGTCTCAGCCCTCTCAGCCCGCTCCCACTCTCAGCCCGCTCCCACTCTCAGCCCGCTCCCACTCTCAGCCCGCTCCCACTCTCAGCCCGCTCCCACTCTCAGCCCGCTCCCAGTCTCAGTGCGCTGACGTTAAATGGTTGCATTAGATGAACGCTTGGGACTGTTATTAAGGTGTGAAGATGGGATAGCGTAGGTAGAATGGTAGGTAGAGTGGTAGGTAGAAGGGTAGGGAGAAGGGTAGGGAGAAGGGTAGATCGAAGGTATGTAGCTTATTCTAAAATGGATTAAATGCCCCTCCTCCTCAATCTACACACAATACCCCATAATGGACATCGGGTTCAAGTCCGAGCTCTGGCTGGGCCACTCAAGGACATTCAAAGCCTTGTCCCGAAGCGTTGTCTTGGCTGTGTGCTTAGGGACGTTGTACTGTTAGAAGGTGAACCTTCGCCCCAGTCTGAGGTCCTGAGCACTCAAACAGGTTTTCATCAAGGATCTCTCAGTACTTTGCTCCGTTCATCTTTCCCTCAATCCTGACTCGTCTCCCAGTCCCTGCAGCTGAAAAACATCCCCCACAGCATGATGCTGCCACCACCATGTTTCTCCATAGGGATGCTGCCACCACCATGCTTCACCGTAGGGATGGTATTGGCCAGGTGATGAGCGATGCGTGGTTTCCTCCAGACGTGACGGTAGCATTAAGGCCAAAGTGTTCAATCTTGGTTTCGTCAAACAAAATTCTGTGGTCTTTCATGGTCATAGTACTTTAGGTGCCTTTTGGCAAATTCCAAGCGGGCTGTCATGTTCCTTTTACTGAGGAGTGGCTTCCGTCTGGCCACTCTACCATAAAAGCCTGATTGGTGGAGTGCTGCAGAGATGGTTGTTCTTCTGGAAGGTTCTCCCATCTCCATAGAGGAACTCTGGAGCTCTGTCAGAGTGTCACCTCCCTGACCAAGGCCCTTCTCCCCCGATTGCTCAGTTTGGCCGGGCGGCCAGCTCTAGGAATAGTCTTGGTGGTTCCAAACTCATTCCATTTAACAATGATGGCGGACACTGTGTTTTTGGGGATCTTCAATGCAGCAGACATTTTTTGGTGCCTCGACACAATCCTGTCTCGGAGCTCTATGGACAATTCCTTGGCTTGGTTTGGTCTCTGACATGCACTGTCAACTGTGGGACCTTAGTAGGTAGAGGGGTAGGTAGCTATATGGTACTAAGTAGTAGAGGGGTAGGTAGCTATATGGGTACTAAGTAGGTAGCTATATGGGTACTAAGTAGGTAGAGGGGTAGGTAGCTATATGGGTACTAAGTAGGTAGAGGGGTAGGTAGCTATATGGGTACTAAGTAGGTAGAGGGGTAGGTAGCTATATGGTACTAAGTAGTAGAGGGGTAGGTACCTATATGGGTACTAAGTAGTAGAGGGGTAGGTAGCTATATGGGTACTAAGTAGGTAGAGGGGTAGGTAGCTATATGGTACTAAGTAGGTAGAGGGGTAGGTACCTATATGGGTACTAAGTAGTAAAGGGGTAGGTACCTATATGGGTACTAAGTAGTAGAGGGGTAGATAGCTATATGGGTACTAAGTAGGTAGAGGGGTAGGTAGCTATATGGTACTAAGTAGTAGAGGGGTAGGTACCTATATGGGTACTAAGTAGTAGAGGGGTAGATAGCTATATGGGTACTAAGTAGTAGAGGGGTAGATAGCTGTATGGGTACTAAGTAGGTAGAGGGGTAGGTAGCTATATGGTACTAAGTAGGTAGAGACAATGTGTACCTCTGATTCGCACAACACCTGATATAAGAAAATAGACACGATCCCAGCTAGGTTGAGTAACGTTAGTTTCTATCAGACACGATCCCAGCTAGGTTGAGTAACATTAGTTTCTATCAGATAGGATCCCAGCTAGGTTGAGTAACATTAGTTTCTATCAGACAGGATCCCAGCTAGGTTGGGTAGTGTGTTGTACATTCCAGACATGTTTTCCTCTCATCTAGTTCTGCGTCATCACAGAGGCGTCAAACACAATGAACCCATTTAGGGCCGACACAGAGACACAGACAACTGTGTTAAAAAACACCAAGGCCCAGCACCTCTCTCTCACTGGACAGTCAGATACAGGCTGAGATCACTCCATCCACTCACTCCTACAACTACGCATGTAGAATTACACACAGATTCAAAACACACACACACACACACACAGGACTTACATCGGTCTCAACTTTCTTATGCTAGTGTTGTTGACTTGTCCCCCTGTAGCGGTGAAACACAAAGACTGAAGCCTAATATTTACCATGCAAATAACCCTCTCACTGGGAATAGTGAACACGGGGTTAGCTGTTATCTAGCCCGTCTCTGTGAATAGTGAACACAGGGTTAGCTGTTATCTAGCCCGTCTCTGTGAATAGTGAACACAGGGTTAGTTGTTATCTAGCCTGTCTCTGTGAATAGTGAACACAGGGTTAGCTGTTATCTAGCCCGTCTCTGTGAATAGTGAACACAGGGTTAGCTGTTATCTAGCCTGTCTCTGTGAATAGTGAACACAGGGTTAGCTGTTATCTAGCCCGTCTCTGTGAATAGTGAACACAGGGTTAGCTGTTACCTAGCCCGTCTCTGTGAATAGTGAACACAGGGTTAGCTGTTATCTAGCCTGTCTCTGAATAGTGAACACGGGGTTAGCTGTTATCTAGCCCGTCTCTGTGAATAGTGAACACAGGGTTAGCTGTTATCTAGCCTGTCTCTGTGAATAGTGAACACAGGGTTAGCTGTTATCTAGCCTGTCTCTGTGAATAGTGAACACGGGGTTAGCTGTTATCTAGCCTGTCTCTGTGAATAGTGAACACAGGGTTAGCTGTTATCTAGCCTGTCTCTGAATAGTGAACACGGGGTTAGCTGTTATCTAGCCTGTCTCTGTGAATAGTGAACACAGGGTTAGCTGTTATCTAGCCTGTCTCTGTGAATAGTGAACACGGGGTTAGCTGTTATCTAGCCTGTCTCTGTCAGTTACACCACAACCCATAGAACACCACAGATGCCTCACCTGATAACTAGCCACGTACATTCCACACATTCCAATCCTATCAGTAAACAGACAAGAGCAGAAGCAGAAGAGGAGATGTAGTCCTTTAACCAGGACAGTACAGACTGGCTAGAACAGCAACATCAGAGATAACAGGAAACACCAAGCCCTGACAAGAGGTTGTTGGCTTTCTGTCAGATTAGGAAGAACCACTGATTCCTCGAGTGTATTTATTTTAGACTTTGTGTCGTAGCCAACACAGCAGAAAGACATGCAGAATGAGGACGAACTGTGATTAGGACAGAGCTCTCCCCGGCACTGATTGATGAGGTAGAGTACAGTTACACTGACTGGTGTGGACCAGAACCACGGAGGCACTGATCCAGTCAGGCTGGTTCAACATCAACCCTGTAGTGGATCTGACCCAGTAGAACTTCCCCTGTAGGTTTCTCTTCCGCTCTTCCTAAGGGCCCCGACCATGTGCTGCAACTCGGCGTCCCTCTGACCTCGTCAGCCATATGTCTGTTCAATCCCCAGTCTGAGGGAAGGGGGGGGGGGGGGGGGGGGGGGTCTTTCTGCCAGGAGAACTCGTACCGGTCAGCAGTCCTCATTTGACATGAGGAGAAGGTCAACGGTATCTTAAAGCGTCTGCATGCTTCCTATCCCGAACAGTTAGTGTCATCGTAATATTATGCACTTGGTGACGTTTTTGGTCTTTGGCTGTCGGTGAACACTGAACACCCCCCCCCCCCCCCCCCCCCAGAGGAAAGGCCAAGATTGGTGGCTCAAGTCCACGCCCCTTCCTTAGTGATTGGTCAACGGCACGGATTCTTCAATTAAATGTTTCCCCTTCAACAAGAGACAACTCGCTTTCACACACATTTTTTGGGCACTTGAGAAATACTGAATTTATTTTTATTTTATTTCACCTTTATTTAACCAGGTAGGCGAGTTGAGAACACGTTCTCATTTACAATTGCGACCTGGCCAAGATAAAGCAAAGCAGTTCGACACATACAACAACACAGAGTTACACATGGAATACTGAATCAAACAACTTAAAATGTAAAATTGTGCGACTACGATCTCCTCGGCAAAAACATCTAAATTAAATGGCATTTCTTGAGTTCTTAGACTAATTCTGACTATTTGGAGGAAGTGTATACTGGCTACGGCATCTAAAGAGGGACAAAATGTACTTTTGCATAGTTTTTCAAGCGGAAGTCTTTTTAAAAAAGTGGTAAATTACGATGTTACACTGAGACAGTCTACTATCAAGTGGTGCTGAGCGATTAACAAAAATGGGGTATTCTCGCTTATTAAAAACAACCGATGAGCCAACATCGGTTCAATTACTTGAATTAAAAAAAAATAATTGTGAGCCCAACACTTTCTCTAGAGAGAAATCAAATCATTCACAGGAACTATGTGGAATGCTGGGCTGAAGGGAGTTGTAGTTTATTATGCAAATATTCAACCTAGTTCAGAGCAGAAACGGTAATTAACTACAATGACCATAATCCATTGCGCCTGTTCTTTCCGGCTTGGACAGAGATGGATACACTTTCACGAGAGAGACAGGATTGTGTCGACGTACAGATCTGTGAAAGGGTACGAAAACATTTCTGTAGCAATTAGAGGTCAACAATAACACAGATTCTCTGGTCTGATGAAACCAAGAGAACCTGACCTGACAGAGCTGCAGAGTTCCTCTGTGGAGATGGTTGTCCTTCTGGAAGTTTCTCCCATCACTCCACCAATCAGACCTTTATGGTAGAGTGGCCAGATGGAAGACACTCCTCAGTAAAAGGCACATGACAGCCTGCTTGGAGTTTGCCAAAAGGTACCTAAAGGACTCTCAGACCATGAGAAACAAGATTCTCTGGTCTGATGAAACCAAGGCTGAAACTCTTTGGTCTTAATTCCAAGCATCACGTCTGGAGGAAACCTGGCACCATCCCTATGGAGAAACATGGTGGTGGCAGCATCATACTGTGGGAATGTTTTTCAGCGGCAGGGACTGGGAGACTAGTCAGGATCGAGGGAAAGATGAACGGAGCACAGAGATTTAGTTAAAAAAAAAATATATATATATATATAGAAACCGAAATCGGTCATTATTTAAAAAATTATCTAACCGAAACTAAAAAGACGTCAAAAAGCACTGATTTCTCAGGACAACTATCATCCTGAAGACATGTCTACCAACGACTGGGTCTGTCCTGAAGACATGTCTACCAACGACTGGGTCTGTCCTGAAGACATGTCTACCAACGACTGGGTCTGTCCTGAAGACATGTCTACCAACGACTGGGTCTGTCCTGAAGACATGTCTACCAACGACTGGGTCTGTCCTGAAGACATGTCTACCAACGACTGGGTCTGTCCTGAAGACATGTCTACCAACGACTGGGTCTGTCCTGAAGACATGTCTACCAACGACTGGGTCTGTCCTGAAGACATGTCTACCAACGACTGGGTCTGTCCTGAAGACATGTCTACCAACGACTGGGTCTGTCCTGAAGACATGTCTACCAACGACTGGGTCTGTCCTGAAGACATGTCTACCAATGACTGGGTCTGTCCTGAAGACATGTCTACCAACGACTGGGTCTGTCCTGAAGACATGTCTACCAACGACTGGGTCTGTCCTGAAGACATGTCTACCAACGACTGGGTCTGTCCTGAAGACATGTCTACCAACGACTGGGTCTGTCCTGAAGACATGTCTACCAATGACTGGGTCTGTCCTGAAGACATGTCTACCAATGACTGGGTCTGTCCTGAAGACATGTCTACCAATGACTGGGTCTGTCCTGAAGACATGTCTACCAACGACTGGGTCTGTCCTGAAGACATGTCTACCAATGACTGGGTCTGTCCTGAAGACATGTCTACCAATGACTGGGTCTGTCCTGAAGACATGTCTACTAATGACTGGGTCTGTCCTGTCCTGAAGAGGACTAAAGTCTGAGATGGGGCGTTTGGTAGGAGACAGTACAAACATATGAATGACAGGAAGGAAGTGAGTCATTACAGTCGTAAAGTGCAAATCAACTCAGGGCACGTGTAACCCCTCTACGGGTGGCACCTCCTCCACTGACAGAGACACAAACAGAAAACAAGGCCTTAAGCACCACAAACCCTAGTCTTCTCCACCAGGAGCACCAGAGGCTTTAAAAAGGCTTCCCCAGAGACAGACAGGGGTGGGATTCACTATAGTCCACTGTGGATTACTTAGTCTCCCTGCTGTCAATGACATGTTAGTCATTTAGCAGACGCTCTTATCCAGAGACACTAGTGCAAAGATAGCTAGGTGGGACAAACCACATATCATAATATTTCAGTTATCAGATATGAAATGTTCACTTTAGGGTTATAAAATGTTCCTGTCACCTTTCCAACAGGTTGTTAGGAACACAGGCATTTCAATACACCCGCAATAACATCTGCTAACCACGTGACCAATAACATCTGCTAACCACGTGACCAATAACATCTGCTAACCGTGTGACCAATAACATCTGCTAACCGTGTGACCAATAACATCTGCTAACCGTGTGACCAATAACATCTGCTAACCGTGTGACCAATAACATCTGCTAACCGTGTGACCAATAACATCTGCTAACCGTGTGACCAATAACATCTGCTAACCGTGTGACCAATAACATCTGCTAACCGTGTGACCAATAACATCTGCTAACCGTGTGACCAATAACATCTGCTAACCGTGTGACCAATAACATCTGCTAACCGTGTGACCAATAACATCTGCTAACCGTGTGACCAATAACATCTGCTAACCGTGTGAACGTGACCAATAACATCTGCTAACCGTGTGAACGTGACCAATAACATCTGCTAACCGTGTGAACGTGACCAATAACATCTGCTAACCGTGTGAACGTGACCAATAACATCTGCTAACCGTGTGAACGTGACCAATAACATCTGCTAACCGTGTGAACGTGACCAATAACATCTGCTAACCGTGTGAACGTGACCAATAACATCTGCTAACCGTGTGAACGTGACCAATAACATCTGCTAACCGTGTGAACGTGACCAATAACATCTGCTAACCGTGTGAACGTGACCAATAACATCTGCTAACCGTGTGAACGTGACCAATAACATCTGCTAACCGTGTGAACGTGACCAATAACATCTGCTAACCGTGTGAACGTGACCAATAACATCTGCTAACCGTGTGAACGTGACCAATAACATCTGCTAACCGTGTGAACGTGACCAATAACATCTGCTAACCGTGTGAACGTGACCAATAACATCTGCTAACCGTGTGAACGTGACCAATAACATCTGCTAACCGTGTGAACGTGACCAATAACATCTGCTAACCGTGTGAACGTGACCAATAACATCTGCTAACCGTGTGAACGTGACCAATAACATCTGCTAACCGTGTGAACGTGACCAATAACATCTGCTAACCGTGTGAACGTGACCAATAACATCTGCTAACCGTGTGAACGTGACCAATAACATCTGCTAACCGTGTGAACGTGACCAATAACATCTGCTAACCGTGTGAACGTGACCAATAACATCTGCTAACCGTGTGAACGTGACCAATAACATCTGCTAACC
Source organism: Salvelinus namaycush (assembly GCF_016432855.1). Classification (NCBI taxonomy): domain Eukaryota; kingdom Metazoa; phylum Chordata; class Actinopteri; order Salmoniformes; family Salmonidae; genus Salvelinus; species Salvelinus namaycush. Next base: position 539,175 of record NC_052310.1, read on the forward strand.
GTGTGAACGTGACCAATAACATCTGCTAACCGTGTGAACGTGACCAATAACATCTGCTAACCGTGTGAACGTGACCAATAACATCTGCTAACCATGTGAATGTGACCAATAACATCTGCTAACCATGTGTACGTGACCAATAACATCTGCTAACCATGTGTATGTGACCAATAACATCTGCTAAACATGTGTACGTGACCAATAACATCTGCTAACCATGTGAATGTGACCAATAACATCTGCTAAACATGTGTACAAACAGGGCTCCACCCGATGGACCCAACATCAAATAGAGCAACAACCCAGAATTGAACCGTTGAGAATTGAGTCAGCTAGTAAATACTGAGTGAGCCAGCCAACCTCACAAACACACTAACCATATTACCAACTTCCGGCTCTTGCAGCACGAGAGGAAACCCTTTGTGTAACAAAGCATTGCATTTCCAATACACAGGCATACTTTGATGAGAGAGTGTGAGAGAGAGGCAGGGGAGGGCAAAGATCTGAAAAGGACAGAGTGAGAGACAAATCACAATGTACACACAATGTTTGGCCTATTAACTAAGTAGAATTTGGGGTAACACTTTCTACATTTCTACACTGCAAATGGAGAAACACAGAGCAGTAGTAGTAGCAGCATACTAGCCTAGCCAACATGTTGTGGTTGGTTGCACAGCAGCGTAGTACGTAAAAAAAGGACCACAGAAACAAGAATTCTGGTTACGCTTTAGAAAAAAAGAGTCCTCTTCTGGACCAGAACTGACGGATAACATGGCGCTCGTCAACAACAACAGGAAGCACGAGCTTAACATAAAGACCAGGGGACTCATTTATCAACGTTGTGTAGAAACTACTCTAAAATACTACGAAACAGAATGTTTTGTAACGAATAGAACAAGTCTGATTTATCAAACAATCCTACGAGCGTAATACACACACACACACACACACAGGTAGGAGATAACCATCGGTAAATACTAATTGTTCGCAGAGTCAGTGCTCGTGTAAGACCTTGGCTAGTTGCATTTATAAACATCCCTAAATAACCATATATGGTCAAAATCATCCCATTAAAGCCTGTGGGCAATATACAATGAAATACAACTGCCGTACCATGAAATACAACTGACGTACCATGAAATACAACTGACGCACCATGAAATACAACTGACGCACCATGAAATACAACTGACGCACCATGAAATACAACTGACGCACCATGAAATACAACTGACGTACCATGAAATACAACTGACATGAAATACAACTGCCATGAAATACAACTGACGCACCATGAAATACAACTGACGTACCATGAAATACAACTGACGCACCATGAAATACAACTGACGTACCATGAAATACAACTGCCATGAAATACAACTGCCATGAAATACAACTGCCATGAAATACAACTGACGCACCATGAAATACAACTGACGTACCATGAAATACAACTGACGTACCATGAAATACAACTGACGCACCATGAAATACAACTGACGCACCATGAAATACAACTGACGTACCATGAAATACAACTGACGTACCATGAAATACAACTGACGCACCATGAAATACAACTGACGCACCATGAAATACAACTGACGCACCATGAAATACAACTGACGCACCATGAAATACAACTGACGCACCATGAAATACAACTGACGCACCATGAAATACAACTGACGTACCATGAAATACAACTGACGTACCATGAAATACAACTGACGTACCATGAAATACAACTGACGCACCATGAAATACAACTGACGCACCATGAAATACAACTGCCATGAAATACAACTGACGCACCATGAAATACAACTGACGTACCATGAAATACAACTGACGTACCATGAAATACAACTGACGTACCATGAAATACAACTGACGTACCATGAAATACAACTGACGCACCATGAAATACAACTGACGTACCATGAAATACAACTGACGTACCATGAAATACAACTGCCATGAAAACAAAGAGACTGAAGCAGGATGTGCTAGTATCGGAGATTGAGAACAACCAAAAGGCTATATTTGGCTCAGTTGTGGTTTGACCAGTAAACACATAGCTACAAAGAGTGGACCATTAGGACAATTAAAGCTGCTTTAACAATGGAAAATATACTAGAATTGAGTCAGTAACACTCACCAACAAAGCCATCCATCCATCCATCCTCACCAACAAAGCCATCCATCCATCCATCCTCACCAACAAAGCCATCCATCCATCCTCACCAACAAAGCCATCCATCCATCCTCACCAACAAAGCCATCCATCCATCCTCACCAACAAAGCCATCCATCCATCCATCCTCACCAACAAAGCCATCCATCCATCCATCCTCACCAACAAAGCCATCCATCCATCCATCCTCACCAACAAAGCCATCCATCCATCCTCACCAACAAAGCCATCCATCCATCCTCACCAACAAAGCCATCCATCCATCCTCACCAACAAAGCCATCCATCCATCCTCACCAACAAAGCCATCCATCCATCCTCACCAACAAAGCCATCCATCCATCCTCACCAACAAAGCCATCCATCCATCCTCACCAACAAAGCCATCCATCCTCACCAACAAAGCCATCCATCCTCACCAACAAAGCCATCCATCCTCACCAGCGCCCTCCTGTAGGCATACATTTACACACACAAACATTTATATTGATGAATCTCAGTCTTTGCGTGGAAATGATCCCGCGCATGGTTGATACACGAGGCCCCAGGTCTACACTGCATTGCTCAGCTGTACTAAAGATGAATAATAATGACTGTAGAAAATAAATTATTCAAATACTGAGCTATATTGTATGCTCCCCTAAAAATACAATATGTTTTGCAGACACTCTTTATCCAGAGTGACTTACAGGAGCAATCCGGGTTAGTGCCTTGCTGAAGGGGACAGGTTTTTCACCTAGTCGACCTGGGGAATCAAATCAAATCAAACCAGCGACCTTTCGTTTACAGGGCTCTCTACGCTGACATTTTGTTAGAATTATAATTATTTATTTATTTTAACAAGGAGCACATAAAGAAAAGATGCAATGAAAAATATTCAACATATTAATAATAAGAAATGCCAGAAATTACAACATACAGGGTTAATTAAGGCACAGCAGAACATGTTCTTTTTTAGATGGAACCTACACCGGGCCCGAAGGACGGAGCCTACACCGGGCCCGAAGGACGGAGCCTACACCGGGCCCGAAGGACGGAGCCTACACCGGGCCCGAAGGACGGAGCCTACACCGGGCCCGAAGGACGGAGCCTACACCGGGCCCGTATGAATCCTAGCTACTTTTAAAGATCCTGAACAAGCTCTTCCTTAACTTCTGTTCCACTGAATGTTATCTAGGGGGATGTTTTTTCTAGGGGCACTGGTGGTCCCAAATAAAAATTCCAGGTAGCACAGCAAAAATATTTAGGAGCATGTGTGACCAAAATGGTAGCACTGTAGAGCCCAGGGTTGCTGGCCCGGCACTCTTAACCACCAGGCGACCTGCCGCCCCGCAGAGAAAGAGATTTTTGTTTAACAAGTAATAATTTGTAGTCTCAAAAGGTAGGGGTCAACTCCACAACAAACAAAATAGAGGTGTCTAAATTCGGCATAGCACGATGGACTTAAGATGCTAATTACCTAGCACGGAGATGGGCCAAACAGGCTAATTACGTGTACACTCAGCCACACGGCAAACCAAAGGCAGCAGAGTGTGTCAACTTTTGACGGGTACTGTAAATAAATCAAAAACGTGTTTGTAGCATACAGTAGGTTGTGCACTCTGCAAACCATGTGTCCACTCCGACAATGAGAAGAGGAAGAGTGGAATAATATTGAGGAAGAGAAGAGGAAGAGAAGAGGAAGAGTGGAATACTATTGAGGAAGAGGAAGAGAAGAGGAAGAGTGGAATAATATTGAATGCCTTAAAATACATGACTGGAACCAAAATAACAAACACAGTAGATTACAAATTATAGGAATTAACAGTAAATGTACTACTGGTGATACTTGACCAACCGTTCGATCTTACATAGCAAAATTTGAGATGGTGTTTTTTTACATTGGATAAGAGCTAGAAAATGGCACATCATACACTACAGTTGAGGAACAATGGGAAAGTAATTCTGCTTTGAAAGTTGATAAACTTGTAACACGACTTTTGAGAAAATGGTCTTTGAAATGTTTTGGTAACACCTACTGGATAGCTCTTCTTTGTCTACACCCATTCAGCATCATTCACACCCTCTTAAGCTTTAGCCCCACCCATCTCTTGCATTCTGTCCTAACAGCAGCAATCCAGCACCCACGCTCACTGGCTAACGTTGGCTAGTTTGCTAGTTACATCCAGACACAAATGAGAGAACACCCCACCCTGACCATTTCACTCACCCTAGCAGAGCTGGTTAGGCTGTTTTCATGTTATCCAGAGCGTTGGTGACTGTAACTGTGCTGCTGGCAACAATTTCATTATGCATTTTTTTGCCAACATTTACTGACACCGACTATATTCAACGGGTGTTAAGCATTCGTAAATTCATCAGTTATTCTGTGCTCCGGCACACTCAGACGGGAGTGCTCTGAAATCAGAGTAGATAGAAGTAGCTGGTAAATTTGTTCTGGCTATCAACATGCTATTGAAATGGTTACTTGCGTAGTGGAGTCTCTTGTTTAGACATGTAGCTAGCTAGCTAAATAAATCAACCATAATCCAAATTCATGACTTTACTACCCTGCATGAATCTGCAGGTAGCTAACCAACCAGGTTCAATGTTAGCTAGCTAACATCGGGCTATAAATAGCAAAGCAAATGGCTTTGAGATACAAAAAAATATTACTATACAGATCATACACGTAACGTTAGCTAGCGAGCCAGCCAATGTTAGCTAGCTATCTAAATGTGTAATATCTGAAAATGTAGCTAGCTAGATGATTTTACCTGTATACATGGTTGGACGCTTCTCCTTCTGTCACGGACGCCACGGTTTGAAGAAGTAATCCGGAGACAAGTGTTTTCCCCTTAGCTATCATACTCGAATTCCACTGATTTCAAAATGCGGTCCTCCAGAAAGTGGAAAGCAACACTTATTCAGTTCTACTACGTGATATTTTTATAAAAAGCCATGTTAGACAGGACTACCTACACATACTGAAGAGCTCAAATAGACAGAAGCGTGCTACATGGCAGACCAATCCGAACTCATCTCTCGGCATGTCCAGCCCATTCATTATCTCAGCCAATCATGGTTGCTGTCTTTTTCTGTGGCTTAACCAACTAGGCTCATTATTTAACAATTGTATTCATATTTACAGATGGCATACACGTTTGATATTAAGGCACATGGAAGTTCACGTTCCAGAAAACATGTGCGCCAAAAAACGCATTTTGATATTATAAAATAAAAGTTTACGTTGAAATGGCTCTCTTGTGAAGTAGTGACGCAAGACATACGCCTAGTTTCCTGAAACGAGTCACATACGTAAAATGGCGAATTGACATACACTAACAAATCTAAAACGTCAACAATTCACAGATTTGATGAATGTGCATTCTGGAGAGACAAGGTCATCTGTGCGCATGGTCAATCGGACGTCAGCATTGGCCGTGCAGCATTTACGGTGACACAATCGGACGTCAGCATTGGCCGTGCAGCATTTACGGTGACATGGCCTCAGCAGCAGTCAGGGCACTCGTACTTCTTCACGGAGAAGCGCAGAGCTGTTGTCAAGGAAGTGAGTTTGTGTTTATACAGGATGTACCGCCCCCACCTACCGTCAACCAATCATGTCCATGCGGAGCTATACAGAGCCCTCGGGAATTGTTTCAACATTTGGGAAGCACATGGCGATGCGGTACAGAGCTTGATTTGGCCTCTACGTGCTTCTGGAGGCTCCACGATTGCGTCACACCCTCCACATGGAGCCTCCAACCACATTTTCAAATCAAGCATAAATTGGCTTTTAGTCTAGGCCTCTGCAATGGATTAGTTCACTGAGATGGGCGCAATTTGTTACTGCTCTACTAAAAACAATCTGGGTCGACCAACAGCCTAACAACCAAAGAATCGACTAATTGGGGTCAGCCCTAGTGTATATAGTGTATTTAGCCTAGTCACACGGTAAAAATATATTTAGCCTAGTCACACGGTAAAAATATATTTAGCCTAGTCATACGGTAAAAATATATTTAGCCTAGTCACACGGTAGAAAGATATTTAGCCTAGTCACACGGTAGAAAGATATTTAGCCTAGTCACACGGTAGAAAGATATTTAGCCTAGTCACACGGTAGAAAGATATTTAGCCTAGTCACACGGTAGAAAGATATTTAGCCTAGTCACACGGTAGAAAGATATTTAGCCTAGTCACACGGTAGAAAGATATTTAGCCTAGTCACACGGTAGAAAGATATTTAGCCTAGTCACACGGTAGAAAGATATTTAGCCTAGTCACACGGTAGAAAGATATTTAGCCTAGTCACACGGTAGAAAGATATTTAGCCTAGTCACACGGTAGAAAGATATTTAGCCTAGTCACACGGTAGAAAGATATTTAGCCTAGTCACACGGTAGAAAGATATTTAGCCTAGTCACACGGTAGAAAGATATTTAGCCTAGTCACACGGTAGAAAGATATTTAGCCTAGTCACACGGTAGAAAGATATTTAGCCTAGCCATTTTTTTTGCTGCTTACATCAAGCGTTTAGTTGGAATAAAGTAATCACCTATGTCTACAGCTCCCATGCTTTTCTGTTCATGGCAAAAATGAAAACTATTTGATCCTTAAAAACCTGCTGGAAATAAAATATTGTGCGCTATAACTTGGAAAATAAATGTGAGTGTGGATGACATCATAAAGACGTTTGATTCCAACATTAGGGCTGTTTTCCTAAAGAAGTGAAATCCCCTTTGTGTTTGGTTTCCTTGCCCCGATCTTAACAAGTATGGCGATAGTGGAAGGTACGGCCGGGACGATACCACTACGTAATGACAACACTCATATAAACCAAAGATGTTCTATGGAGTAGTAACCTAATCACTCAATTGGTTTACCCCAGTAAGATTTACACGAGGGCCCATCTGGGAGACAGAGTGATGCAGTAGAGAGTCAGGGGAGATATCATTCAAGATGCAGTCATGAAAGACATGAAGGCCTACACTGCCCCCAAAACACAGACTCACTACTACACAGATGGAGACTGCCTAACTCCTTCTGCAAAACACCTAGGTTTAATGCAGACTGTAGCTGGGGATTTCATTTGTCAGACAATTGACTGAATCAGAGTAGAAGATAGACAGGAACTGATATATTGTGTACACAGGGACATTAGTTGAGAGGACAAATGCTTGGTCCGAACGGGAACACATATCGCATGCATAACGGTTTTGGAAACTTAAGGAACGTATCTTTCATATCAGCAAGAAATTATTTTCTAAAAACATAAGGTTAAATTACTACACATCTTTATAGTGTTAAGAGTTCCGGTAGGGCCATGACTCCATGTTAGAGCTCCTGTTAACGGAAGACAAAAAGCGACCGCCTGTGCTAATTATCTATCTTACGTGCTCCGAACACCTGTGTGTAACAGAAGGCCGACAGAAATGTGTTGTTACTGAAAAATACTGTCAGCTGCAACTGTAAAACATCCGGTTAAACAGTGTACAGTAACTGTATATTTAGCCTTTGTGATTTAAAAAAAAAAAAAGTGATATGAAAGTAAATGGATATGTTCCTATAACCGTATTGTAATTGACAATCGATTCACGTTTAACGTTATATGGAGTATTTGGCTGATTTGGCTAACCAGAGCCAGTCTAACGTTAACTCTCGAAATTATGTAAGGTCCGTGGACCTAAAAGGGGCAATTTGCAGTTCCTACATAAATTAATGATATATACCCACGGATTCCTCATCAGTTTAATTCAACTGTCGTACCCCATCAGCATGTATAAGCTTGTTCGTAAACAATGTAAACAAACACTATATAGGCTCAAAATGTGGTCTAAACTATAATTGTGTTACCATCGATGGCTAAGAGTATATTATTGGGCTATAGTAGCCCTATGCTAGTCGCCACTCGCCATATCACCGGCCCCCTTGTGCACAAGACGGCCAGCTGAGCCTTCCTTAAACAACACAATCTGAGCTTTCTTTGAATTACACCATCTGAGCTCAAAATGTCAGGAAGGAGGAAAACCCTTGCAGGAAACGTTTGGGTACCGTACACATTCGTCTATCCTCCGACAATGCACAGTTTTTATTTTTTTTACAAGCATTTCGCTACACCCGCAATAACATCTGCTAAATATGTGTGTGTGACCAATACAATTTCATTGTGTTCGGGAGATGGCATCACCAATTTGTAATGTAACGTTAGTCCTATACTTTCATATGATGTAATTGCACACAATACGATTGTTTAAATAGCATTTTCCTAAAAAGTAGCAGAGAGCAGATTGACTAGTCAACCAGTTAGTTACATTATTGCTAGCTATAACATTAGCTAGCTAACTGGTTAGCCACCCTTTTGAGGAATTTCAGCTAGTTTATTCATTAGCTAGTTAGCTTGCTACACAAACAAACGTCCCATTTTTGGCGCTAGACTCAACATAGGTTAGTTAACATTTTAGTTAACTAGTTTATTTGAACAAAACGCCTAGTTAGCTAGCGTGTAAACTAAACATCGTCAAGAACAAGCTAAATACATGGAGCTAGGCTAGTTCGCGTCTTACTTGACAATAAAGAGTGGCTAACCTGGCGGTTAGCTAACTAGTTAGCTAGCATATGCTAACCAACCAGGGTGCGCTGTAGTGCTAACTAGTTGCAAGAAAACGAATGCTAAGCACAACAATCACATTGGTGCAAAACCACAACTAGTGTGTTACAAATCCACTAGCAGTACAAACCATCCTCTGAAAGTGAATTAAATATAAAATAAATTCACCTGCAATTCGGCGCGCTCCACCTCCCATTGAGCCCTCTCCACCTCGAAGCGAGCCCATTCGTGTTGCAGGAAGTGTAGGATCCCCGGGATACTGTAAGGAGCCCTCGCCGCCTCCCCTACATCCCCCTCCGGCAGCAGTACCTTCCCCACACCGGCTAAGATCGAGTTGTTGTTGTTGAAGAAAACTCCGGGCCCTGCCTGTTCGTCCATGGCCGGGCTCGGTTCAGGTCACGAACGGATATCTCCTCTTCTGTGTCCTTGCTCCTTCGTGAGGTCTAGATATAGCTTAGCTACGGTAAGTGATCTGAAGTGAAGAGCAGAAACAAACTACGGGTATATCGACAGACCTCTCTCGCTTCTCCGCTCTGGAGGATACTGGGCGCGCACTTTCTGACAGCTAGCTGTCATTGACCGACGTCAGAGAACATGATCACTCCCACACCATATAAGGATATGGAGGTGGTCCGAAAAATCACACAAGGGGACCCCGTATCAATAATGTCAAATTAAATGTTATTTGTCACATACATATGTTTTGCAGATGTCATTGCAGGTGTAGCGAAATGGTTGTGTTTCTAGTTCCAACAGTGTAGTAATATCTAACCATTCACAACAATACACACAACCTAAAAGTGAAATAATGGAATTAAGGAATATATAAATATTAGGATGAGCAATTCCCCGAGTACAGTAAAATACAGTAAAATAGATGACAGTATATATATATATATATATATGAGATGAGTAAAGCAAAAATATGTAAACATTATTAAAGTGGCTAGTGATTTCATGTCTATGTATATGGGGCAGCAGCCTCTAAGGTGCAGGGTTACGTAACCGGGTGAAGCCGCCTAGTGATGGCTATTTAACAGCCTGATGGCCTTGAGATTAGAAGTCTCTCGGTCCCAGCTTTGATGCAGCTGTACTGACCGCGCCTTCTGGGTGATAGCGGGGTGAACAGGTCGTGGCTCGGGTGGTTGTAAAACATATCAAATAAATCATTTCGAACCTACACAACAGGTTGGGAGCAGCATAGGGTCATCCACAGAGCAGCGTCCCTCGCCTGGGGAACTTTGGATACCGTCTTCAAGATTACAACCGCCCTGTAGTCGAAACCAGTCGAGGGAGTTCGATTAGACTGAAACGGCTGTTCCGTATTATGGCCCGTCTATGCACCAGGAGAAAGCGGCGAGGGAAGAGCGACTTGCTCAAATCGAACATCACCGGGTGGGTTATAATGTCAACAAAAAAGCCTGATGTATAGTTCAGATACATAAAGAAGGCAAGTAAAAGTATCTGTTTTCATAAAGAGCAAGCACTTTTGCATGTTGAAACATTTGACTCCGAACTCATTATTCCACACGCTTGACGTACATCACTTTTGTTTTCAGCCGTCGGCTCTTGACGGGGCACATGGCTCACGCCCGGTTTCAAAACAAATCAAATCAAACGCTATCCCGTTCCCCCAGGGCATTCATCTCATTAATAACCTTTCAAAAACATCTCTTCTCTATCACACATAACTATATGATACACTATTAGCAGTAGCTTACATGGCACAGCAATATAATTGTCAGTAATATTAAAATGTAATACACAAGGAATAATCTCAAAGAAGCTTTATTGACATGATACTTTCTCCAATAACTGTAGGCATTGTCCAATAGCTGGATAAATGGTCACCTTAACCGTCTCTGGGCCAGGGGCTTTGAGCTCTCAAAGCTGGGTAAATGATCACCATAACCGTCTCTGGGCCAGGAGCTTTGAGCTCTCAAAACTGGGTAAATGGTTACCTTAACCATTTCTGGGCCAGGAGCTTTGAGCTCTCATTGTAGTTTGATATCCTACACATGATTCAACTTCTGTGTGCAGTTGAACAAGAAAAACACATTCTTAAAAGTCAGTAACATTTGGAGCCAAAACAGAAGTGAAAAAAGTGACAAAACACCCTGTAGAATAGGTGAAAAACCAACTTTATTAACTGTGAGTCACGGTTTGACTTTCAACTGTGGGTCGTAAGTGACTGTTGGTCGTGAGTGACTAACTGTGGGTCATCAGTGACTTTATTGACTATGGGTAGTGACTCATGAGTTGATATGCCACGTTAGCGTAACATTGTGTTGTTGACATTATTACCCCACTCGTGATGTTCACAAACTGATTGATTGCATTTTTCAGGTCCTTTTTTTAATGTATCTTTATATTTACCTTTAAATAATAACCAACTATTTACAGGCAATCAAAAACATTTATAAAATCATTACTTCATCTTCCAAACAATCTTTCCCATCGATTTTTTTCCTTCAGAAGTCATGAAATCATGCATCCCCATGTTAGCATGGATCACCACATATCAGGTAAGGTTCCTCAGTAGAACTCTGTCTCTCTCAAACATGTTGTGAAGGACTGGCCTGTGAGAGGTCTATATAATGTGTTGTAAAGGACTGGCCTGTGAGAGGTCTATATAATGTGTTGTAAAGGACTGGCCTGTGAGAGGTCTATATAATGTGTTGTAAAGGACTGGCCTGTGAGAGGTCTATATAATGTGTTGTAAAGGACTGGCCTGTGAGAGGTCTATATAATGTGTTGTAAAGGACTGGCCTGTGAGAGGTCTATATAATGTGTTGTGAAGGACTGGCCTGTGAGAGGTCTATATAATGTGTTGTAAAGGACTGGCCTGTGAGAGGTCTATATAATGTGTTGTAAAGGACTGGTCTGTGAGAGGTCTATATAATGTGTTGTAAAGGACTGGCCTGTGAGAGGTCTATATAATGTGTTGTGAAGGACAGGCCCGTGAGAGGTCTATATAATGTGTTGTAAAGGACTGGCCTGTGAGAGGTCTATTTAATGTGTTGTGAAGGACTGGTCTGTGAGAGGTCTATTTAATGTGTTGTAAAGGACTGGTCTGTGAGAGGTCTATATAATGTGTTGTAAAGGACTGGCCTGTGAGAGGTCTATTTAATGTGTTGTGAAGGACTGGCCTGTGAGAGGTCTATTTAATACACATCATTAAGCAAAATACTTTATGAACAGCAGATGCCAAACACTTAAATGCATTATTAAAAAGGATGGCTTTTGGGTGAAGTTTAAAGCCTCAAGACAAGAACAGCAAAAACAAGCAATTTACTTAAAAGGTCGACCCTTTCTGCAAAGGTTTCCACAGGCAACAAACAAACTCCATTACAAACATATGCATGATTGGATCCTGTCTTACAGTGGATACAGCCATGTTGACGCATCAGTCTTACCAAACGCTGTAACCAAGACTCACGGAGTACAAGAGTCCGCCAGGAATGATGATGTCAGACCAATAAGGAAGCAAATAAAGAACAAACTATACTCAATTTCTTTACAAGTAGGGCTCTTTACATATTCAATGGGAAGAGTCCCAAATGGTACCCTATTCCCTAACTAGTGCCCTACTCTGGTCAAAAGGGGAGTGCCCTACTCTGGTCAAAAGGGGAGTGCCCTACTCTGGTCAAAAGGGGAGTGCCCTACTCTGGTCAAAAGGGGAGTGCCCTACTCTGGTCAAAAGGGGAGTGCCCTACTCTGGTCAAAAGGGGAGTGCCCTACTCTGGTCAAAAGGGGAGTGCCCTACTCTGGTCAAAAGGGGAGTGCCCTACTCTGGTCAAAAGGGGAGTGCCCTACTCTGGTCAAAAGGGGAGTGCACTACATAGGGAATAGCATGCCATTTAAGATGTAAAAAATAGATCCAGCTCTAAAATAGTAACAATACATTCAAATCTAAAGCAGTACCCTCTCTCTACGGTGGTCGTGGAAGTGGACATTAAAATACCCTTTAATGATATTATTTACATACTTTATTATCATTTTATTAATTTTATACCTTTTATTTAACTAGGCAAGTCAGTTAAGAACAAATTCTTATTTTCAATGAAGGCCTATCAGGGAACGGTGGGTTAACTGCCTCGTTCAGGGCCAGAATGACAGATTTTTACCTTGTCAGCTCGGGGATTCGATCTTGCAACCTTTCTGTTTCTAGTCCAATGCTCTAACCACTAGGCTACCTGCCTCCCAACGCTCTAACCACTAGGCTACCTGCCGCCCAACGCTCTAACCACTAGGCTACCTGCCTCCCAACGCTCTAACCACTAGGCTACCTGCCGCCCAACGCTCTAACCACTAGGCTACCTGCCTCCCAACGCTCTAACCACTAGGCTACCTGCCGCCCAACGCTCTAACCACTAGGCTACCTGCCGCCCAACACTAACCACTAGGCTACCTGCCGCCCAACACTCTAACCACTAGGCTACCTGCCGCCCAACACTCTAACCACTAGGCTACCTGCCGCCCAACACTCTAACCACTAGGCTACCTGCCTCCCAACGCTCTGACCACTAGGCTACCTGCCGCCCAACACTCTAACCACTAGGCTACCTGCCGCCCAACACTCTAACCACTAGGCTACCTGCCTCCCAACGCTCTAACCACTAGGCTACCTGCCACCCAACGCTCTAACCACTAGGCTACCTGCCGCCCAACGCTCTAACCACTAGGCTACCCTGCCGCTACCTGCCGACTTCAAGAAAACGAAGTAGAAAAATGTCATCCACCGAGAACCAAGTTAAATAAAGAACATCTTAGAGACATATCAGACGACAACACCATTACACCAGGATGATAAAGTAGTCTGCATTTCAGGAATATTTAGAAGAAACTAGTTTTGAGTTTGATGGTGGGCGCGGCCTGCACAGTTGGCTGGGCCAATAGGGCTGCTGCTTTGGCTTTGCTGCTCGCCTGATTGGCTCTGACGGCCGACTCAAGGCGGGTCTTGAGCTCAGGTGCGGCTCCAATCACTGTCTTGAAGGCAGCTGGGTAGAGGGGCCCGATCCGCATCAGGTTCTGGAGAGCAAACTCATGTAGGCCCTTGGAGGCAGGAGGAGCAGAGGAGAAGGCCTTGTCATCTAGGAGATAGGAGACCAGGGTGGGGACGAGCAGAGCCAGCAACTGTACCCCTGTTGAAGAGAGGGAACAGGATGGAGACGTGGTGAGAGGGAAACAGGGAGAGGGAGAGGGAGGGAAACAGGGAGAGGGGGGAAACAGGGGGAGAGGTAGAGGGAGAGGGAGGGAAACAGGGGGAGAGGTAGAGGGAGAGGGAGGGAAACAGGGGGAGAGGTAGAGGGAGAGGGAGGGAAACAGGGGGAGAGGTAGAGGGAGAGGGAGGGAAACAGGGGGAGGAGGGAAACAGGGGGAGAGGTAGAGGGAGAGATAGAGAGATGGAAGGGGAGAAATTGAGGGAGACAAACATGGATGAACTAGATGAACATAGCATCTTGATAGTTAACATTTGTCCTATGAAAAAAAACTGATCAGTATCTCAGAGCGAGAGGACATCAAATATTGTGATTCATAAAGCTTAGTCGGACCTACAGTATAGGAGAATTAACTAATCCGTATTGGAAGCCTTGGTCCGACTAACATCCAGACTAACGTTCCCCTCTACTACACACACCGAGTCTAAAACCACAGACCATTAGTCCAGACTAACGTTCCCTTCTACTACACACACGGAGTCTAAAACCACAGACCATTAGTCCAGACTAACGTTCCCCTCTACTACACACACCGAGTCTAAAACCACAGACCATTAGTCCAGACTAACGTTCCCCTCTACTACACACACAGAGTCTAAAACCACAGACCATTAGTCCAGACTAACGTTCCCAGCCCAGATACACAAGGCAACGCATGAAAAGAGGCGTTTAGTTACAGGAAGGCTTTTACAGATCAATGGATGTCTTTATAGGGAGATGAGTACCTCTAACAAGTTACCCAACTCGAATAGGACACAGACACCAGGAAAACAACTCAATTATTATGTTCTGACCAGTTTCTCTACTGAACCACACGCTGAAATATCCTGAAAGTCATTTTTTTTATTTTTTTTATTTTTACAAACTCTTAAAATGTCCCTGAATGATCTTTACTGAGGAATAAAAAAACAATAGCATCTGGATTCATGCATTTTTTCCAAACAGCTGTCGTTGGAAACATGCAACGATGCAGAGAAACCCGTCTGAACGATCTGTCAGGTGGACATTTTCAGTAGTAAAAGACTGAAGGGAGTGAATTAGGGGAAAAAAATAGATTTAGATTTGGTTTATCGGAGGTCAACATTTGAGGCTTGTGCCCCACATTCAGGCCATAGTGGTACTGTTCTGTTCCTCTGCCATGCGCCCACTAGGTTCTCCAGAACCCGGATGCCCTCCTGTACGGGCCTGCAGCTCCGTGACCGTTTTAACCCTGTGTGTGCAGTATTTCTACCAACAGTACATACTGTTCTGTTCCTCTGCCATGCCCACTAGGTTCTCCAGAACCCGGATGCCCTCCTGTACGGCCTGCAGCTCCGTGACCGTGCCTGGGCGACTCCTCTCCACCTCTTTCAGCTTCTCTACCATGAGCGGCGCCAGGGCGTGGATGTAGGGGGTGGATAACGCTCGGCTGGGGTGCTGGAACACGGACAGGAGGAGTTGGTAACACCGTGCCTGGACCTGAGAGGGAGAGACCGATTACTGACATGCACACATTCAGAGACAAACGGAGACTTGGGGGTGTATGTGTCTTAGAGAGGGGATGAAGCAAAAAATACAATTCTGTGTCCTTTGACAATAGACATTAAAGGGGTCAGGGGTCAGAGGAGTTCAACGCTTTAATGAAGCTGTGTGTGTGTGTGTGTGTGTGTGTGTGTGTGTGTGTGTGTGTGTGTGTGTGTGTGTGTGTGTGTGTGTGTGTCGTACCCAGGGGTCAGAGGAGATGAGTGCGTTCCTATAGCGTTCCATACAGCCCTGCTGCAGCACAGTGACTCCTATGACCTCTGAACTGGCAGACAGCAGGAAGAGGGTCATGGCTGTCAGCATACTGACCTCATCCATGTTGGGACGAGACTCATCTGAGGAACACGCATTACAGGTCAATTACAACATTATCAGCAGGCCACGGCTAGGCCTGGACAGACACCTACACAGCATCCTGACACAATGGGTAGATGGGAAACACCCGGCTACCAGGAATCCTTCTAGAACAGTATGTTACCCGGCTACCAGGAATCCTTCTAGAACAGTATGTTACCCGGCTACCAGGAATCCTTCTAGAACAGTATGTTACCCGGCTACCAGGAATCCTTCTAGAACAGTATGTTACCCGGATACCAGGAATCCTTCTAGAACAGTATGTTACCCGGATACCAGGAATCCTTCTAGAACAGTATGTTACCCGGCTACCAGGAATCCTTCTAGAACAGTATGTTACCCGGATACCAGGAATCCTTCTAGAACAGTATGTTACCCGGCTACCAGGAATCCTTCTAGAACAGTATGTTACCCGGATACCAGGAATCCTTCTAGAACAGTATGTTACCCGGCTACCAGGAATCCTTCTAGAACAGTATGTTACCCGGATACCAGGAATCCTTCTAGAACAGTATGTTACCCGGCTACCAGGAATCCTTCTAGAACAGTATGTTACCCGGCTACCAGGAATCCTTCTAGAACAGTATGTTACCCGGCTACCAGGAATCCTTCTAGAACAGTATGTTACCCGGCTACCAGGAATCCTTCTAGAACAGTATGTTACCCGGCTACCAGGAATCCTTCTAGAACAGTATGTTACCCGGATACCAGGAATCCTTCTAGAACAGTATGTTACCCGGCTACCAGGAATCCTTCTAGAACAGTATGTTACCCGGATACCAGGAATCCTTCTAGAACAGTATGTTACCCGGATACCAGGAATCCTTCTAGAACAGTATGTTACCCGGCTACCAGGAATCCTTCTAGAACAGTATGTTACCCGGATACCAGGAATCCTTCTAGAACAGTATGTTACCCGGCTACCAGGAATCCTTCTAGAACAGTATGTTACCTGGTGGAGAATATTCTAGAACAGTATGTATGTTACCTGGTGGAGAATATTCTAGAACAGTGTGTATGATACCTGGTGGAGAATATTCTAGAACAGTGTGTATGATACCTGGTGGAGAATATTCTAGAACAGTGTGTATGATACCTGGTGGAGAATATTCTAGAACAGTATGTTACCCGGATACCAGGAATCCTTCTAGAACAGTATGTATGTTACCTGGTGGAGAATATTCTAGAACAGTGTGTATGATACCTGGTGGAGAATATTCTAGAACAGTGTGTATGTTACCTGGTGGAGAATATTCTAGAACAGTGTGTATGTTACCTGGTGGAGAATATTCTAGAACAGTGTGTATGTTACCTGGTGGAGAATATTCTAGGACAGTGTGTATTGTTACCTGGTGGAGAATATTCTAGAACAGTATGTATGTTACCTGGTGGAGAATATTCTAGGACACTGTGTATTGTTACCTGGTGGAGAATATTCTAGAACAGTGTGTATTGTTACCTGGTGGAGAATATTCTAGAACAGTGTGTATGTTACCTGGTGGAGAATATTCTAGAACAGTGTGTATTGTTACCTGGTGGAGAATATTCTAGAACAGTGTGTATGTTACCTGGTGGAGAATATTCTAGAACAGTGTGTATGTTACCTGGTGGAGAATATTCTAGAACAGTATGTTACCTGGTGGAGAATATTCTAGAACAGTGTGTTACCTGGCGGAGAATATTCTAGAACAGTGTGTATGTTACCTGGCGGAGAATATTCTAGAACAGTATGTATGTTACCTGGTGGAGAATATTCTAGGACACTGTGTATTGTTACCTGGTGGAGAATATTCTAGAACAGTGTGTATTGTTACCTGGTGGAGAATATTCTAGAACACTGTGTATTGTTACCTGGTGGAGAATATTCTAGAACAGTGTGTATTGTTACCTGGTGGAGAATATTCTAGAACAGTGTGTATGTTACCTGGTGGAGAATATTCTAGGACACTGTGTATTGTTACCTGGTGGAGAATATTCTAGAACAGTGTGTATGTTACCTGGTGGAGAATATTCTAGAACAGTGTGTATGTTACCTGGTGGAGAATATTCTAGAACAGTGTGTATGTTACCTGGTGGAGAATATTCTAGAACAGTATGTTACCTGGTGGAGAATATTCTAGAACAGTGTGTATGTTACCTGGTGGAGAATATTCTAGAACAGTGTGTATGTTACCTGGTGGAGAATATTCTAGAACAGTATGTTACCTGGTGGAGAATATTCTAGAACAGTATGTTACCTGGTGGAGAATATTCTAGAACAGTGTGTTACCTGGCGGAGAATATTCTAGAACAGTGTGTATGTTACCTGGCGGAGAATATTCTAGAACAGTGTGTATGTTAACTGGTGGAGAATATTCTAGAACAGTGTGTATGTTAACTGGTGGAGAATATTCTAGAACAGTGTGTATGTTACCTGGTGGAGAATATTCTAGAACAGTGTGTATTTTACCTGGTTGAGAATATTCTAGAATAGAAGCCAGACTACTCCTAATCAGTCCTGTCCACTGAGTGGGAGTCTTGTCAGCCCGGGCCAGAGGAGAGGTGATGATGGTCTTTATACCCTGTAGAGCAGCTGAGACAGGCAGGGGGATGGAGTTATCAGGTGTCTTTATAAATGTTGTGTGTGTGTGTGTGTGTGTGTGTGTGTGTGTGTGTGTGTGTGTGTGTGTGTGTGTGTGTGTGTGTGTGTGTGTACCTGACACTGGCAGGGGTATGGAGTTATCAGGTGTCTTCACAGCCGTCTCCTTCAGGACCCCGGTTATCAGGAAGAGTACAGTTGGGAGGATGGTCATGCTGCCTGTGGGTGGGGGGAGGGAGGGAGGGAAGGGGGATGACGACAGACATGAGGAATGACAGAGAGAGACTTGTATCCTTCAGTAATGAAGAATGACAGAGAGAGACTTGTATCCTTCAGTAATGAGGAATGAGAGAGAGAGAGACTTGTATCCTTCAGTAATGAGGAATGAGAGAGAGAGAGAGACTTGTATCCTTCAGTAATGAGGAATGAGAGAGAGACTTGTATCATTCAGTAATGAGGAATGAGAGAGAGAGAGAGACTTGTATCCTTCAGTAATGAGGAATGAGAGAGAGAGAGAGACTTGTATCCTTCAGTAATGAGGAATGACAGAGAGGGACTTGTATCCTTCAGTAATTAGGAATGAGAGAGAGAGAGAGAGAGAGACTTGTATCCTTCAGTAATGAGGAATGAGAGAGAGAGACTAGTATCCTTCAGTAATGAGGAATGAGAGAGAGAGACTAGTATCCTTCAGTAATGAGGAATGAGAGAGAGAGAGGGGGACTTGTATCCTTCAGTAATGAGGAATGAGAGAGACTTGTATCCTTCAGTAATGAGGAATGAGAGAGAGACTTGTATCCTTCACTAATGAGGAATGAGAGAGAGAGAGAGACTTGTATCCTTCAGTAATGAGGAATGAGAGAGAAAGAGACTTGTATCCTTCAGTAATGAGGAATGAGAGAGAGAGACTTGTATCCTTCAGTAATGAGGAATGAGAGAGAGAGAGACTTGTATCCTTCAGTAATGAGGAATGAGAGAGAGAGAGACGTGTATCCTTCAGTAATGAGGAATGAGAGAGAGAGAGAGACTTGTATCCATCAGTAATGAGGAATGAGAGAGAGAGACGTGTATCCTTCAGTAATGAGGAATGAGAGAGAGACTTGTATCCATCAGTAATGAGGAATGAGAGAGAGAGACTTGTATCCTTCACTAATGAGGAATGAGAGAGAGAGAGAGACTTGTATCCTTCAGTAATGAGGAATGAGAGAGAGAGAGAGAGAGACTTGTATCCTTCAGTAATGAGGAAGGAGAGAGAGAGACTTGTATCCTTCAGTAATGAGGAATGAGAGAGAGAGAGACTTGTATCCTTCAGTAATGAGGAATGAGAGAGAGAGAGACTTGTATCCTTCAGTAATGAGGAATGAGAGAGAGAGACTTGTATCCTTCAGTAATGAGGAATGAGAGAGAGAGAGAGAGAGAGAGAGACTTGTATCCTTCAGTAATGAGGAATGAGAGAGAGAGAGAGAGAGACTTGTATCCTTCAGTAATGAGGAATGAGAGAGAGACTTGTATCCTTCAGTAATGAGGAATGAGAGAGAGAGAGAGAGAGAGAGACTTGTATCCTTCAGTAATGAGAGAGAGAGAGAGAGACTTGTATCCTTCAGTAATGAGTAATGAGAGAGAGGGGGACTTGTATCCTTCAGTAATGAGGAATGAGAGAGAGAGAGAGAGAGAGAGACTTGTATCCTTCAGTAATGAGGAATGAGAGAGACTTGTATCCTTCAGTAATGAGGAATGAGAGAGAGAGAGACTTGTATCCTTCAGTAATGAGGAATGAGAGAGAGAGACTTGTATCCTTCAGTAATGAGGAATGAGAGAGAGAGAGAGAGAGAGAGAGAGACTTGTATCCATTAGTAATGAGGAATGAGAGAGAGACTAGTATCCTTCAGTAATGAGGAATGAGAGAGAGACTAGTATCCTTCAGTAATGAGGAATGAGAGAGAGAGAGATAGAGACTTGTATCCTTCAGTAATGAGGAATGAGAGAGAGAGACTTGTATCCTTCAGTAATGAGGAATGAGAGAGAGAGACTTGTATCCTTCAGTAATGAGGAATGAGAGAGAGAGACTTGTATCCTTCACTAATGAGGAATGAGAGAGAGAGACTTGTATCCTTCACTAATGAGGAATGAGAGAGAGGGAGGGACTTGTATCCTTCAGTAATGAGGAATGAGAGAGAGAGAGAGACTTGTATCCTTCAGTAATGAGGAATGAGAGAGAGAGGGACTTGTATCCTTCAGTAATGAGGAATGAGAGAGAGAGAGACTTGTATCCTTCAGTAATGAGGAATGAGAGAGAGACTTGTATCCTTCACTAATGAGGAATGAGAGAGAGAGACTTGTATCCTTCAGTAATGAGGAATGAGAGATAGAGACTTGTATCCTTCAGTAATGAGGAATGAGAGAGAGAGACACCTTTTATATGTCAACAAGGCAAACAGACCTGTTCTATAAGCGTCATGTTTATCCCTGTCCCTAATCTCTGTGGCCCTGAAATCCCTGTCCCTAATCTGTAAGTAGCCCTGAAATCCCTGTCCCTAATCTCTCGGTAACCCTGAAATCCCTGTCCCTAATCTCTCGGTGGCCCTGAAATCCCTGTCCCTAATCTCTCGGTGGCCCTGAAATCCCTGTCCCTAATCTCTCGGTGGCCCTGAAATCCCTGTCCCTAATCTCTCGGTGGCCCTGAAATCCCTGTCCCTAATCTCTCGGTGGCCCTGAAATCCCTGTCCCTAATCTGTCAGTGGCCCTGAAATCCCTGTCCCTAATCTCTCGGTGGCCCTGAAATCCCTGTCCCTAATCTCTCGGTGGCCCTGAAATCCCTCTCCCTAATCTCTGTGGCCCTGAAATCCCTGTCCCTAATCTCTCAGTAGCCCTGAAATCCCTGTCCCTAATCTCTCAGTAGCCCTGAAATCCCTGTCCCTAATCTGTCAGTAGACCTGAAATACCTGTCCCTAACCTCTTGGTGGCCCTGAAATCCCTGTCCCTAATCTCTTGGTGGCCCTGAAATCCTAGTCCCTAATCTGTCAGTCGCCCTGAAATCCCTGTCCCTAATCTCTGTGGCCCTGAAAGCCCTATCCCTAATCTCTGTGGCCCTGAAAGCCCTATCCCTAATCTCTGTGGCCCTGAAATCCCTGTCCCTAATCTCTTGGTGGCCCTGAAATCCTTGTCCCTAATCTGTCAGTCGCCCTGAAATCCCTGTCCCTAATCTCTGTGGCCCTGAAAGCCCTATCCCTAATCTCTGTGGCCCTGAAATCCCTGTCCCTAATCTGTCAGTGGCCCTGAAATCCCTGTCCCTAATCTCTGTGGCCCTGAAATCCCTGTCCCTAATCTCTGTGGCCCTGAAATCCCTATGCCTAATCTGTCAGTGGCCCTGAAATCCCTGTGCCTAATCTGTCAGTGGCCCTGAAATCCCTGTCCCTAATCTGTCAGAGCCCCTGAAATTACCTGTCCCTAATCTGTCAGAGCCCCTGAAATCCCTGTCCCTAATATGTCAGTGGCCCTGAAATCCCTGTCCCTAATCTCTCGGTGGCCCTGAAATCCCTGTCCCTAATCTGTCAGAGCCCCTGAAATCCCTGTCCCTAATCTGTAAGTAGCCCTGAAATCCCTGTCCCTAATCTCTCGGTGGCCCTGAAATCCCTGTCCCTAATCTGTCAGTGGCCCTGAAATCCCTGTCCCTAATCTGTCAGTGGCCCTGAAATCCCTGTCCCTAATCTCTCGGTGGCCCTGAAATCCCTGTCCCTAATCTGTCAGAGCCCCTGAAATCCCTGTCCCTAATCTGTAAGTAGCCCTGAAATCCCTGTCCCTAATCTCTCGGTGGCCCTGAAATCCCTGTCCCTAATCTGTCAGTGGCCCTGAAATCCCTGTCCCTAATCTGTCAGTGGCCCTGAAATCCCTGTCCCTAATCTCTCGGTGGCCCTGAAATCCCTGTCCCTAATCTGTCAGTGGCCTAGAAATCCCTGTTCCTAATCTGTCAGTGGCCCTGAAATCCCTGTCCCTAATCTCTGTGGCCCTGAAATCCCTGTCCCTAATCTCTGTGGCCCTGAAATCCCTGTCCCTAATCTCTGTGGCCCTGAAATCCCTGTCCCTAATCTGTCAGTGGCCTAGAAAACCCTGTCCCTAATCTGTCAGTGGCCTAGAAATCCCTGTCCCTAATCTGTCAGTGGCCTAGAAATCCCTGTCCCTAATCTGTCAGTGGCCCTGAAATCCCTGTCCCTAATCTCTGTGGCCCTGAAATCCCTATCCCTAATCTCTGTGGCCCTGAAATCCCTATCCCTAATCTCTGTGGCCCTGAAATCCCTGTCCCTAATCTCTGTGGCACTGAAATCCCTGTCCCTAATCTGTCAGTGGCCTAGAAATCCCTGTCCCTAATCTGTCAGTGGCCTAGAAATCCCTGTCCCTAATCTCTGTGGCCCTGAAATCCCTGTCCCTAATCTGTCAGTAGCCCTGAAATCCCTGTCCCTAATCTGTCAATGGCCCTGAAATCCCTGTCCCTAATTTCTGTGGCCCTGAAATCCCTGTCCCTAATCTCTGTGGCCCTGAAATCCCTATCCCTAATCTCTGTGGCACTGAAATCCCTGTCCCTAATCTGTCAGTGGCCCTGAAATCCCTGTCCCTAATATGTCAGTGGCCCTGAAATCCCTGTCCCTAATCTCTCGGTGGCCTGAAATCCCTGTCCCTAATCTCTGTGGCCCTGAAATCCCTGTCCCTAATCTCTGTGGCCCTGAAATCCCTGTCCCTAATCTCGGTGGCCCTGAAATCCCTGTCCCTAATCTCGGTAGCCCTGAAATCACTGTCCCTAATCTCGGTAGCCCTGAAATCCCTGTCCCTAATCTCTGTGGCCCTGAAATCCCTGTCCCTAATCTCTCAGTAGCCCTGAAATCCCTGTCCCTAATCTCGGTAGCCCTGAAATCCCTGTCCCTAATCTCGGTAGCCCTGAAAGCCCTGTCCCTAATCTGTCAGTGGCCCTGAAATCCCTGTCCCTAATCTGTCAGTGGCCCTGAAATCCCTGTCCCTAATCTCTGTGGCCCTGAAATCCCTGTCCCTAATCTGTCAGTGGCCCTGAAATCCCTGTCCCTAATCTCTGTGGCCCTGAAATCCCTGTCCCTAATCTGTCAGTGGCCCTGAAATCCCTGTCCCTAATCTGTCAGTGGCCCTGAAATCCCTGTCCCTAATCTCTGTGGCCCTGAAATCCCTGTCCCTAATCTGTCAGTGGCCCTGAAATCCCTGTCCCTAATCTGTCAGTGGCCCTGAAATCCCTGTCCCTAATCTGTCTGTGGCCCTGAAATCCCTGTCCCTAATCTGTCAGTGGCCCTGAAATCCCTGTCCCTAATCTGTCAGTGGCCCTGAACTCCCTGTCCCTAATCTGTCAGTGGCCCTGAAATCCCTAATCTCTGTGGTCCTGAAATCCCTATCCCTAATCTCTGTGGCCCTGAAATCCCTGTCCCTAATCTCTGTGGCACTGAAATCCCTGTCCCTAATCTGTCAGTGGCCTAGAAATCCCTGTCCCTAATCTGTCAGTGGCCCTGAAATCCCTGTCCCTAATCTGTCAGTGGCCCTGAAATCCCTGTCCCTAATCTCTGTGGCCCTGAAATCCCTGTCCCTAATCTCTGTGGCCCTGAAATCCCTGTCCCTAATCTGTCAGTAGCCCTGAAATCCCTGTCCCTAATATGTCAGTGGCCCTGAAATCCCTGTCCCTAATCTCTGTGGCCCTGAAATCCCTGTCCCCAATCTCTCGGTAGCCCTAAAATCCCTGTCCCTAATCTGTCAGTGGCCTAGAAATTCCTGTCCCTAATCTGTCAGTGGCCCTGAAATCCCTGTCCCTAATCTCTGTGGCCCTGAAATCCCTGTCCCTAATCTCTGTGGCCCTGAAATCCCTGTCCCTAATCTCTCGGTAGCCCTGAAATCCCTGTCCCTAATCTCTCGGTAGCCCTGAAATCCCTGTCCCTAATCTGTCAGTGGCCCTGAAATCCCTGTCCCTAATCTCTGTGGCCCTGAAATCCCTATCCCTAATCTCTGTGGCCCTGAAATCCCTGTCCCTAATCTCTGTGGCACTGAAATCCCTGTCCCTAATCTCTGTGGCCCTGAAATCCCTGTCCCTAATCTCTGTGGCCCTGAAATCCCTATCCCTAATCTCTGTGGCCCTGAAATCCCTGTCCCTAATCTCTGTGGCCCTGAAATCCCTGTCCCTAATCTCTCGGTAGCCCTGAAATCCCTGTCCCTAATCTCGGTGGCCTAGAAATTCCTGTCCCTAATCTGTCAGTGGCCCTGAAATCCCTGTCCCTAATCTCTGTGGCCCTGAAATCCCTGTCCCTAATCTCTGTGGCCCTGAAATCCCTGTCCCTAATCTCTCGGTAGCCCTGAAATCCCTGTCCCTAATCTGTCAGTGGCCCTGAAATCCCTGTCCCTAATCTCTGTGGCCCTGAAATCCCTATCCCTAATCTCTGTGGCCCTGAAATCCCTGTCCCTAATCTCTGTGGCACTGAAATCCCTGTCCCTAATCTCTGTGGCCCTGAAATCCCTGTCCCTAATCTCTGTGGCCCTGAAATCCCTATCCCTAATCTCTGTGGCCCTGAAATCCCTGTCCCTAATCTCTGTGGCCCTGAAATCCCTGTCCCTAATCTCTCGGTAGCCCTGAAATCCCTGTCCCTAATCTCGGTGGCCCTGAAATCCCTGTCCCTAATCTCTGTGGCCCTGAAATCCCTGTCCCTAATCTATGTGGCCCTGAAATCCCTATCCCTAATCTCTGTGGCCCTGAAATCCCTATCCCTAATCTCTGTGGCCCTGAAATCCCTGTCCCTAATCTCGGTTGCCCTGAAATCCCTGTCCCTAATCTGTCAGTGGCCCTGAACTCCCTGTCCCTAATCTGTCAGTGGCCCTGAAATCCCTGTCCCTAATCTCTGTGGCCCTGAAATCCTAACTGAATCATCTCTGTTTCTCTATCGTTTCACACCCAGTGTGACTCAGTTGATTTCCAGGATAATCTGACACTCAGAAAGCTTCAGTCTTAGACATAACAACCACAGACCCAGGGTGAGATGGATCCAACGGGAGAGAGGCTATTGAGCCCGACTGAATCTAAAGGCAGAGAGTAGAACTCGAACTAGAACTCTGACTAGAACTCTGTTATTAGCAGTATAACACACCACAACATGGCAAGGCAATGACTTATAGGAGACATTCTGAGTCTGTGTGGTCAGGTGTTTTTGTCTGCGTGTTACCTGCGGGGGAGCATAGCGACGGCAGCTCGGCCAGTATAGACACAGTGTGAGCCACCAGCCGGGTGCTCTCCTCAGTCAGACGAGGCTGGGGCCGGAGGGGCAGGTGGCTGGGGGACTCGTTCACCCTGGGAATAATAATGATAATACATGACTTTGGGCTTTTCAATGACCCAAAGATGCTGTACAATTAGGGTTGCAAAATTCTGTTAAAAATTCCCAGAAATCCTAGTTAGAGGGAATAAGCAGGAAATCAAGAATCTTCCAAGCAGGATAACCAGGGTATTGCAACAGAACGACACGTTACAACAGAACGACACGTTACAACAGAACGACACCGACAGGTTACAACAGAACGACACGTTACAACAGAACGACACCGACAGGTTACAACAGAACGACACGTTACAACAGAACGACACGTTACAACAGAACGACACGTTACAACAGAACGACACGTTACAACAGAACGACACGTTACAACAGAAAGACACGTTACAACAGAACGACACTGACAGGTTACAACAGAACGACACGTTACAACACAACAGAACGACACGTTACAACAGAACGACAGGTTACAACAGAACGACACGTTACAACAGAACGACACGTTACAACAGAACGACACGTTACAACAGAACGACACTGACAGGTTACAACAGAACGACACGTTACAACACAACAGAACGACACGTTACAACAGAACGACAGGTTACAACAGAACGACACGTTACAACAGAACGACACGTTACAACAGAACGACACGTTACAACAGAACGACACTGACAGGTTACAACAGAACAACGAAGCAACAACATAAATGAATAACAATACATTGATATATTACCTGGTGTTGAGTTGAGGCAAGTGACGAACCAGGATGAACACCAGAAGCTCCATGGCAGCGAAGACTAGGGACTTCCCCGGGAGCAGCTCCCCAG
The DNA here is from genome assembly GCF_016432855.1 of Salvelinus namaycush. Classification (NCBI taxonomy): domain Eukaryota; kingdom Metazoa; phylum Chordata; class Actinopteri; order Salmoniformes; family Salmonidae; genus Salvelinus; species Salvelinus namaycush. The sequence continues at coordinate 565,793 of NC_052310.1, forward strand.
TCTCACCTCCCTCTCCCTGGAGAGACACACCGTCCTTCTCCCCTCCATCCTGCTTACCTGGAGGAAGTAGAGCAACATGGGGTGAGAACATTCTGAGCCTGTACTTGACTTTACAAATAGTAATGAGCCCATTTAGTTTGAGGTAAAAAAATGGATTTTAAATAAATGTACATTTCAGTGGTATATCCTAACGATAGACTGATAGACTGGATATGCTGGTCTCTATCACCACATGGTTAATGGTTAATTGCTCACATTGTATATAGACTTATTTTTCTACTGTATTATTGACTGTATGTTTGTTTTACTCCATGTGTAACTCTGTGTTGTTGTACGTGTCGAACTGCTTTGCTTTATCTTGGCCAGGTCGCAGTTGTAAATGAGAACTTGTTCTCAACTTGCCTACCTGGTTAAATAAAGGTGAAATACATATTTTTAATTTGTAAATGATGACCATAGGACTTGGCAAGACAGCACAAAGGTATCTGGGACCAGCCTACCCAACAAGGTAACATAACTGTGTCAGAACTAACCCTGTGTTTCCCTCTGCTGTGTCAGGTGGTCCTGTGCAGCCCGGATGGTCTCCTGCACCACAGCTGTAACTTGGAGCTGGACGGCTGGAGGATCTCTGGTCAGGAGGAGTCTGTGGAGCACGTTGAGCAGCTCTACACCCAACAACTACAATATGAGACCTGGTTAGAGACCCAGCCTGTCAGCTCTATACCCAACAACTACAATATGAGACCTGGTTAGAGACCCAGCCTGTCAGCTCTATACCCAACAACTACAATATGAGACCTGGTTAGAGACCCAGCCTGTCAGCTCTATACCCAACAACTACAATATGAGACCTGGTTAGAGACCCAGCCTGTCAGCTCTATACCCAACAACTACAATATGAGACCTGGTTAGAGACCCAGCCTGTCAGCTCTACACCCAACAACTACAATATGAGACCTGGTTAGAGACCCAGCCTGTCAGCTCTATACCCAACAACTACAATATGAGACCTGGTTAGAGACCCAGCCTGTCAGCTCTATACCCAACAACTACAATATGAGACCTGGTTAGAGACCCAGCCTGTCAGCTCTACACCCAACAACTACAATATGAGACCTGGTTAGAGACCCAGCCTGTCAGCTCTACACCCAACAACTACAATATGAGACCTGGTTAGAGACCCAGCCTGTCAGCTCTATACCCAACAACTACAATATGAGACCTGGTTAGAGACCCAGCCTGTCAGCTCTATACCCAACAACTACAATATGAGACCTGGTTAGAGACCCAGCCTGTCAGCTCTATACCCAACAACTACAATATGAGACCTGGTTAGAGACCCAGCCTGTCAGCTCTACACCCAACAACTACAATATGAGACCTGGTTAGAGACCCAGCCTGTCAGCTCTATACCCAACAACTACAATATGAGACCTGGTTAGAGACCCAGCCTGTCAGCTCTATACCCAACAACTACAATATGAGACCTGGTTAGAGACCCAGCCTGTCAGCTCTACACCCAACAACTACAATATGAGACCTGGTTAGAGACCCAGCCTGTCAGCTCTACACCCAACAACTACAATATGAGACCTGGTTAGAGACCCAGCCTGTCAGCTCTATACCCAACAACTACAATATGAGACCTGGTTAGAGACCCAGCCTGTCAGCTCTATACCCAACAACTACAATATGAGACCTGGTTAGAGACCCAGCCTGTCAGCTCTATACCCAACAACTACAATATGAGACCTGGTTAGAGACCCAGCCTGTCAGCTCTATACCCAACAACTACAATATGAGACCTGGTTAGAGACCCAGCCTGTCAGCTCTATACCCAACAACTACAATATGAGACCTGGTTAGAGACCCAGCCTGTCAGCTCTACACCCAACAACTACAATATGAGACCTGGTTAGAGACCCAGCCTGTCAGCTCTACACCCAACAACTACAATATGAGACCTGGTTAGAGACCCAGCCTGTCAGCTCTACACCCAACAACTACAATATGAGACCTGGTTAGAGACCCAGCCTGTCAGCTCTACACCCAACAACTACAATATGAGACCTGGTTAGAGACCCAGCCTGTCAGCTCTACACCCAACAACTACAATATGAGACCTGGTTAGAGACCCAGCCTGTCAGCTCTATACCCAACAACTACAATATGAGACCTGGTTAGAGACCCAGCCTGTCAGCTCTATACCCAACAACTACAATATGAGACCTGGTTAGAGACCCAGCCTGTCAGCTCTATACCCAACAACTACAATATGAGACCTGGTTAGAGACCCAGCCTGTCAGCTCTATACCCAACAACTACAATATGAGACCTGGTTAGAGACCCAGCCTGTCAGCTCTACACCCAACAACTACAATATGAGACCTGGTTAGAGACCCAGCCTGTCAGCTCTATACCCAACAACTACAATATGAGACCTGGTTAGAGACCCAGCCTGTCAGCTCTATACCCAACAACTACAATATGAGACCTGGTTAGAGACCCAGCCTGTCAGCTCTATACCCAACAACTACAATATGAGACCTGGTTAGAGACCCAGCCTGTCAGCTCTATACCCAACAACTACAATATGAGACCTGGTTAGAGACCCAGCCTGTCAGCTCTATACCCAACAACTACAATATGAGACCTGGTTAGAGACCCAGCCTGTCAGCTCTATACCCAACAACTACAATATGAGACCTGGTTAGAGACCCAGCCTGTCAGCTCTATACCCAACAACTACAATATGAGACCTGGTTAGAGACCCAGCCTGTCAGCTCTACACCCAACAACTACAATATGAGACCTGGTTAGAGACCCAGCCTGTCAGCTCTATACCCAACAACTACAATATGAGACCTGGTTAGAGACCCAGCCTGTCAGCTCTACACCCAACAACTACAATATGAGACCTGGTTAGAGACCCAGCCTGTCAGCTCTATACCCAACAACTACAATATGAGACCTGGTTAGAGACCCAGCCTGTCAGCTCTATACCCAACAACTACAATATGAGACCTGGTTAGAGACCCAGCCTGTCAGCTCTATACCCAACAACTACAATATGAGACCTGGTTAGAGACCCAGCCTGTCAGCTCTACACCCAACAACTACAATATGAGACCTGGTTAGAGACCCAGCCTGTCAGCTCTATACCCAACAACTACAATATGAGACCTGGTTAGAGACCCAGCCTGTCAGCTCTACACCCAACAACTACAATATGAGACCTGGTTAGAGACCCAGCCTGTCAGCTCTATACCCAACAACTACAATATGAGACCTGGTTAGAGACCCAGCCTGTCAGCTCTACACCCAACAACTACAATATGAGACCTGGTTAGAGACCCAGCCTGTCAGCTCTATACCCAACAACTACAATATGAGACCTGGTTAGAGACCCAGCCTGTCAGCTCTATACCCAACAACTACAATATGAGACCTGGTTAGAGACCCAGCCTGTCAGCTCTACACCCAACAACTACAATATGAGACCTGGTTAGAGACCCAGCCTGTCAGCTCTATACCCAACAACTACAATATGAGACCTGGTTAGAGACCCAGCCTGTCAGCTCTACACCCAACAACTACAATATGAGACCTGGTTAGAGACCCAGCCTGTCAGCTCTATACCCAACAACTACAATATGAGACCTGGTTAGAGACCCAGCCTGTCAGCTCTATACCCAACAACTACAATATGAGACCTGGTTAGAGACCCAGCCTGTCAGCTCTATACCCAACAACTACAATATGAGACCTGGTTAGAGACCCAGCCTGTCAGCTCTATACCCAACAACTACAATATGAGACCTGGTTAGAGACCCAGCCTGTCAGCTCTATACCCAACAACTACAATATGAGACCTGGTTAGAGACCCAGCCTGTCAGCTCTACACCCAACAACTACAATATGAGACCTGGTTAGAGACCCAGCCTGTCAGCTCTATACCCAACAACTACAATATGAAACCTGGTTAGAGACCCAGCCTGTCAGCTCTATACCCAACAACTACAATATGAGACCTGGTTAGAGACCCAGCCTGTCAGCTCTATACCCAACAACTACAATATGAGACCTGGTTAGAGACCCAGCCTGTCAGCTCTACACCCAACAACTACAATATGAGACCTGGTTAGAGACCCAGCCTGTCAGCTCTACACCCAACAACTACAATATGAGACCTGGTTAGAGACCCAGCCTGTCAGCTCTATACCCAACAACTACAATATGAGACCTGGTTAGAGACCCAGCCTGTCAGCTCTATACCCAACAACTACAATATGAGACCTGGTTAGAGACCCAGCCTGTCAGCTCTATACCCAACAACTACAATATGAGACCTGGTTAGAGACCCAGCCTGTCAGCTCTACACCCAACAACTACAATATGAGACCTGGTTAGAGACCCAGCCTGTCAGCTCTATACCCAACAACTACAATATGAGACCTGGTTAGAGACCCAGCCTGTCAGCTCTATACCCAACAACTACAATATGAGACCTGGTTAGAGACCCAGCCTGTCAGCTCTACACCCAACAACTACAATATGAGACCTGGTTAGAGACCCAGCCTGTCAGCTCTATACCCAACAACTACAATATGAGACCTGGTTAGAGACCCAGCCTGTCAGCTCTACACCCAACAACTACAATATGAGACCTGGTTAGAGACCCAGCCTGTCAGCTCTATACCCAACAACTACAATATGAGACCTGGTTAGAGACCCAGCCTGTCAGCTCTATACCCAACAACTACAATATGAGACCTGGTTAGAGACCCAGCCTGTCAGCTCTATACCCAACAACTACAATATGAGACCTGGTTAGAGACCCAGCCTGTCAGCTCTATACCCAACAACTACAATATGAGACCTGGTTAGAGACCCAGCCTGTCAGCTCTATACCCAACAACTACAATATGAGACCTGGTTAGAGACCCAGCCTGTCAGCTCTATACCCAACAACTACAATATGAGACCTGGTTAGAGACCCAGCCTGTCAGCTCTACACCCAACAACTACAATATGAGACCTGGTTAGAGACCCAGCCTGTCAGCTCTACACCCAACAACTCCAATATGAGACCTGGTTAGAGACCCAGCCTGTCAGCTCTATACCCAACAACTACAATATGAGACCTGGTTAGAGACCCAGCCTGTCAGCTCTATACCCAACAACTACAATATGAGACCTGGTTAGAGACCCAGCCTGTCAGCTCTATACCCAACAACTACAATATGAGACCTGGTTAGAGACCCAGCCTGTCAGCTCTACACCCAACAACTCCAATATGAAACCTGGTTAGAGACCCAGCCTGTCAGCTCTATACCCAACAACTACAATATGAGACCTGGTTAGAGACCCAGCCTGTCAGCTCTATACCCAACAACTACAATATGAGACCTGGTTAGAGACCCAGCCTGTCAGCTCTACACCCAACAACTACAATATGAGACCTGGTTAGAGACCCAGCCTGTCAGCTCTACACCCAACAACTACAATATGAGACCTGGTTAGAGACCCAGCCTGTCAGCTCTACACCCAACAACTACAATATGAGACCTGGTTAGAGACCCAGCCTGTCAGCTCTATACCCAACAACTACAATATGAGACCTGGTTAGAGACCCAGCCTGTCAGCTCTATACCCAACAACTACAATATGAGACCTGGTTAGAGACCCAGCCTGTCAGCTCTATACCCAACAACTACAATATGAGACCTGGTTAGAGACCCAGCCTGTCAGCTCTACACCCAACAACTACAATATGAGACCTGGTTAGAGACCCAGCCTGTCAGCTCTATACCCAACAACTACAATATGAGACCTGGTTAGAGACCCAGCCTGTCAGCTCTATACCCAACAACTACAATATGAGACCTGGTTAGAGACCCAGCCTGTCAGCTCTATACCCAACAACTACAATATGAGACCTGGTTAGAGACCCAGCCTGTCAGCTCTATACCCAACAACTACAATATGAGACCTGGTTAGAGACCCAGCCTGTCAGCTCTACACCCAACAACTACAATATGAGACCTGGTTAGAGACCCAGCCTGTCAGCTCTACACCCAACAACTACAATATGAGACCTGGTTAGAGACCCAGCCTGTCAGCTCTATACCCAACAACTACAATATGAGACCTGGTTAGAGACCCAGCCTGTCAGCTCTATACCCAACAACTACAATATGAGACCTGGTTAGAGACCCAGCCTGTCAGCTCTACACCCAACAACTACAATATGAGACCTGGTTAGAGACCCAGCCTGTCAGCTCTACACCCAACAACTACAATATGAGACCTGGTTAGAGACCCAGCCTGTCAGCTCTATACCCAACAACTACAATATGAAACCTGGTTAGAGACCCAGCCTGTCAGCTCTATACCCAACAACTACAATATGAGACCTGGTTAGAGACCCAGCCTGTCAGCTCTATACCCAACAACTACAATATGAGACCTGGTTAGAGACCCAGCCTGTCAGCTCTATACCCAACAACTACAATATGAGACCTGGTTAGAGACCCAGCCTGTCAGCTCTATACCCAACAACTACAATATGAGACCTGGTTAGAGACCCAGCCTGTCAGCTCTATACCCAACAACTACAATATGAGACCTGGTTAGAGACCCAGCCTGTCAGCTCTACACCCAACAACTACAATATGAGACCTGGTTAGAGACCCAGCCTGTCAGCTCTATACCCAACAACTACAATATGAGACCTGGTTAGAGACCCAGCCTGTCAGCTCTATACCCAACAACTACAATATGAGACCTGGTTAGAGACCCAGCCTGTCAGCTCTATACCCAACAACTACAATATGAGACCTGGTTAGAGACCCAGCCTGTCAGCTCTACACCCAACAACTACAATATGAGACCTGGTTAGAGACCCAGCCTGTCAGCTCTACACCCAACAACTACAATATGAAACCTGGTTAGAGACCCAGCCTGTCAGCTCTATACCCAACAACTACAATATGAGACCTGGTTAGAGACCCAGCCTGTCAGCTCTATACCCAACAACTACAATATGAGACCTGGTTAGAGACCCAGCCTGTCAGCTCTATACCCAACAACTACAATATGAGACCTGGTTAGAGACCCAGCCTGTCAGCTCTATACCCAACAACTACAATATGAGACCTGGTTAGAGACCCAGCCTGTCAGCTCTATACCCAACAACTACAATATGAGACCTGGTTAGAGACCCAGCCTGTCAGCTCTATACCCAACAACTACAATATGAGACCTGGTTAGAGACCCAGCCTGTCAGCTCTATACCCAACAACTACAATATGAGACCTGGTTAGAGACCCAGCCTGTCAGCTCTATACCCAACAACTACAATATGAGACCTGGTTAGAGACCCAGCCTGTCAGCTCTACACCCAACAACTACAATATGAGACCTGGTTAGAGACCCAGCCTGTCAGCTCTATACCCAACAACTACAATATGAGACCTGGTTAGAGACCCAGCCTGTCAGCTCTATACCCAACAACTACAATATGAGACCTGGTTAGAGACCCAGCCTGTCAGCTCTACACCCAACAACTACAATATGAGACCTGGTTAGAGACCCAGCCTGTCAGCTCTACACCCAACAACTACAATATGAGACCTGGTTAGAGACCCAGCCTGTCAGCTCTACACCCAACAACTACAATATGAGACCTGGTTAGAGACCCAGCCTGTCAGCTCTACACCCAACAACTACAATATGAGACCTGGTTAGAGACCCAGCCTGTCAGCTCTACACCCAACAACTACAATATGAGACCTGGTTAGAGACCCAGCCTGTCAGCTCTATACCCAACAACTACAATATGAGACCTGGTTAGAGACCCAGCCTGTCAGCTCTATACCCAACAACTACAATATGAAACCTGGTTAGAGACCCAGCCTGTCAGCTCTATACCCAACAACTACAATATGAGACCTGGTTAGAGACCCAGCCTGTCAGCTCTACACCCAACAACTACAATATGAGACCTGGTTAGAGACCCAGCCTGTCAGCTCTATACCCAACAACTACAATATGAGACCTGGTTAGAGACCCAGCCTGTCAGCTCTATACCCAACAACTACAATATGAGACCTGGTTAGAGACCCAGCCTGTCAGCTCTATACCCAACAACTACAATATGAGACCTGGTTAGAGACCCAGCCTGTCAGCTCTACACCCAACAACTACAATATGAGACCTGGTTAGAGACCCAGCCTGTCAGCTCTATACCCAACAACTACAATATGAGACCTGGTTAGAGACCCAGCCTGTCAGCTCTATACCCAACAACTACAATATGAGACCTGGTTAGAGACCCAGCCTGTCAGCTCTATACCCAACAACTACAATATGAGACCTGGTTAGAGACCCAGCCTGTCAGCTCTACACCCAACAACTACAATATGAGACCTGGTTAGAGACCCAGCCTGTCAGCTCTATACCCAACAACTACAATATGAGACCTGGTTAGAGACCCAGCCTGTCAGCTCTATACCCAACAACTACAATATGAGACCTGGTTAGAGACCCAGCCTGTCAGCTCTATACCCAACAACTACAATATGAGACCTGGTTAGAGACCCAGCCTGTCAGCTCTATACCCAACAACTACAATATGAGACCTGGTTAGAGACCCAGCCTGTCAGCTCTATACCCAACAACTACAATATGAGACCTGGTTAGAGACCCAGCCTGTCAGCTCTATACCCAACAACTACAATATGAGACCTGGTTAGAGACCCAGCCTGTCAGCTCTACACCCAACAACTACAATATGAGACCTGGTTAGAGACCCAGCCTGTCAGCTCTATACCCAACAACTACAATATGAGACCTGGTTAGAGACCCAGCCTGTCAGCTCTATACCCAACAACTACAATATGAGACCTGGTTAGAGACCCAGCCTGTCAGCTCTATACCCAACAACTACAATATGAGACCTGGTTAGAGACCCAGCCTGTCAGCTCTATACCCAACAACTACAATATGAGACCTGGTTAGAGACCCAGCCTGTCAGCTCTATACCCAACAACTACAATATGAGACCTGGTTAGAGACCCAGCCTGTCAGCTCTATACCCAACAACTACAATATGAGACCTGGTTAGAGACCCAGCCTGTCAGCTCTATACCCAACAACTACAATATGAGACCTGGTTAGAGACCCAGCCTGTCAGCTCTACACCCAACAACTACAATATGAGACCTGGTTAGAGACCCAGCCTGTCAGCTCTACACCCAACAACTACAATATGAGACCTGGTTAGAGACCCAGCCTGTCAGCTCTATACCCAACAACTACAATATGAGACCTGGTTAGAGACCCAGCCTGTCAGCTCTACACCCAACAACTACAATATGAGACCTGGTTAGAGACCCAGCCTGTCAGCTCTATACCCAACAACTACAATATGAGACCTGGTTAGAGACCCAGCCTGTCAGCTCTATACCCAACAACTACAATATGAGACCTGGTTAGAGACCCAGCCTGTCAGCTCTACACCCAACAACTACAATATGAGACCTGGTTAGAGACCCAGCCTGTCAGCTCTATACCCAACAACTACAATATGAGACCTGGTTAGAGACCCAGCCTGTCAGCTCTATACCCAACAACTACAATATGAGACCTGGTTAGAGACCCAGCCTGTCAGCTCTATACCCAACAACTACAATATGAGACCTGGTTAGAGACCCAGCCTGTCAGCTCTATACCCAACAACTACAATATGAGACCTGGTTAGAGACCCAGCCTGTCAGCTCTATACCCAACAACTACAATATGAGACCTGGTTAGAGACCCAGCCTGTCAGCTCTATACCCAACAACTACAATATGAGACCTGGTTAGAGACCCAGCCTGTCAGCTCTATACCCAACAACTACAATATGAGACCTGGTTAGAGACCCAGCCTGTCAGCTCTATACCCAACAACTACAATATGAGACCTGGTTAGAGACCCAGCCTGTCAGCTCTACACCCAACAACTACAATATGAGACCTGGTTAGAGACCCAGCCTGTCAGCTCTATACCCAACAACTACAATATGAGACCTGGTTAGAGACCCAGCCTGTCAGCTCTACACCCAACAACTACAATATGAGACCTGGTTAGAGACCCAGCCTGTCAGCTCTATACCCAACAACTACAATATGAGACCTGGTTAGAGACCCAGCCTGTCAGCTCTATACCCAACAACTACAATATGAGACCTGGTTAGAGACCCAGCCTGTCAGCTCTATACCCAACAACTACAATATGAGACCTGGTTAGAGACCCAGCCTGTCAGCTCTATACCCAACAACTACAATATGAGACCTGGTTAGAGACCCAGCCTGTCAGCTCTATACCCAACAACTACAATATGAGACCTGGTTAGAGACCCAGCCTGTCAGCTCTATACCCAACAACTACAATATGAGACCTGGTTAGAGACCCAGCCTGTCAGCTCTATACCCAACAACTACAATATGAGACCTGGTTAGAGACCCAGCCTGTCAGCTCTACACCCAACAACTACAATATGAAACCTGGTTAGAGACCCAGCCTGTCAGCTCTACACCCAACAACTACAATATGAGACCTGGTTAGAGACCCAGCCTGTCAGCTCTACACCCAACAACTACAATATGAGACCTGGTTAGAGACCCAGCCTGTCAGCTCTATACCCAACAACTACAATATGAGACCTGGTTAGAGACCCAGCCTGTCAGCTCTATACCCAACAACTACAATATGAAACCTGGACCTCTCTCTCCCTCTCTCCCTCTCTCTCTCTCTCTCTCTCTCTCTCTCTCAGTTATCTTTACCTGGTCTTCACTGATGTGTGTCCTGGCGCAGGGAGAGTCCAGTAGGGTACATAGAGCCTGTAGACATGACATGACATGTTCTATCGGTTCCTCAGGTCTTGGGAAACACAGGAACTCAATACTGACACCTGGCAGACACAGAGTGGGTAATTATCATGGGAAACACAGGAACTCAATACTGACACCTGGCAGACACAGAGTGGGTAGTTATCATGGGAAACGTCTGTCTGTCTGTGTCTGTCTGTGTCTGTCTGTGTCTGTCTGTGTCTGTCATCCATACCCAACATCAGATGCATTCTGTCCTTAATCAGGTCCTCCAGGCTCTGAGTAGGTCCAGGGTTTCCCAGGGGGTAGACTGGCGCCCCAGACACCTGTGGAGGGACAGCAGGGGCCTCCTCTTCCCCCTCCCCGGCCCCGAAGCTGGTGCTGCTCAGCCAAAGGGCCACAGCGTGGAGAACAGGGGCCCAGGAGCCACGGTAATGGAGACGGGCTGTGTCGATGGTCTCTGGGGTGTAGAAGGCACCACCTGAACAACACAGGAAAACAGGCTTGTCTTGAGGTATTGTCCTTTTAAGAGACAGTATTAGATTGGCACCCAATCTGTCACACAAAGTCATGAACAAGTTGTAGGGACAGTTTCCCGGGAAACAGATGAACCAAGTCTAGAAAAGCATGTTCAGTTGAGAGATTCTCCATTTAAAGGGCTGTTTAGTCCAGGCTTAATCTGTGGTTTAAGACTGTCCATAGTGTTGAGTTGTGGTGTACCGTCAGGAGGAAGTTGGCTCGAGAACTCAGCAGGAAGTGTGAGCAGAGCGTAGTCTCTGAGGACAGCCAACCACAGCCGAGACAGAGACGGTAGCTCAGGCTGCACCAGCATAATCAAGCTATCGGGAGGAAGAATGTCCGCTCCCTCCTCCTCCTCCTCTTCCTCATCCCCGTCTCCTCCTCCTCCTGCCTTCACCTCCTTCACCGGCCGAGACTCTGCTTCCTTCTTTATCTTCATGGCCACCACATACACCTGAAAGATGGGGGAGGGAGAGAACGAGAGAGAGAGAGAACGAGAGAGAGAACGAGAGAGAGAACGAGAACGAGAGAGAGAGAGAGAGAGAACGAGAGAGAGAGAGAGAACGAGAGAGAGAGAGAACGAGAGAGAGAGAGAGAGAAGAGTTGGTGAGAGAGAGAGAGAGACTAACTATGTTTTCATCCAACCTGTTTGTCAGTAAAGAACATAAAACATGTCATGACAGGACTCATGGCCTGATGGAAACAGCAAATGTCAGTAGACTTGTCCACAAAATGTCCACAAAACAAAATACGTTAGACAAGGTAGGATATTTTTATATCTTTAAAATTAAATTAAGTCCTTATCTGTTTTATAAGTCTACTTCAAATAGCCTACAGCCAAGACAAAGATAAACGAGGTCATAGACCCACTAAAACAGCATCGCCCCCCTCAAGGTTCTGAGCCTGTCTGACAGGGTTGGTCCAACAGTGGTTCTGAGCCTGTCTGACAGGGTTGGTCCAACAGTGGTTCTGAGCCTGTCTGACAGGGTTGGTCCTACAGTGGTTCTGAGCCTGTCTGACAGGGTTGGTGGTTCTGAGTCTGTCTGGCAGGGTTGGTCCAACAGTGGTTCTGAGCCTGTCTGACAGGGTTGGTCCTACAGTGGTTCTGAGCCTGTCTGACAGGGTTGGTGGTTCTGAGCCTGTCTGACAGGGTTGGTCCTACAGTGGTTCTGAGCCTGTCTGACAGGGTTGGTGGTTCTGAGCCTGTCTGACAGGGTTGGTCCAACAGTGGTTCTGAGTCTGTCTGGCAGGGTTGGTCCAACAGTGGTTCTGAGTCTGTCTGGCAGGGTTGGTCCAACAGTGGTTCTGAGTCTGTCTGGCAGGGTTGGTTCTAGAGTTCAATCCTGGTTTCATCAGACCAGAGAATCTTGTTTCTCATGGTCAGAGTCTTTTAGGTGCCTTTTGGCAAACTCCAAGCAGGCTGTCATGTGCCTTTTACTGAGGAGTGGCTTCTGTCTGGCCACTCTACAATAAAGGTCTCTCTCTGGTCTCTCCAGAGATGTTCGATCAGGTTCAAGTCCGGGCTCTGGCTGGGCCACTCAAGGACATTCAGAGACTTGTCCCGAAGCCACTCCTGCGTTGTCTTGGCTGTGTGCTTAGGGTCGTTGTCCTGTTGGAAGGTGAACCTTCGACACAGTCTGAGGTCCTGAGCGCTCTGCAGCAGGTTTTCATCAAGGATCTCTTTTTGTTCCATTCATCTTTCCCTCGATCCAGACTAGTTTCCCAGTCCCTGCCCACAGCATGATGCCGCCGCCACCATGCTTCACCGTTTTTGTTGTTGTTGATTATTTATTTATTTATTTAACGAGGTAAGTCAGTTAAGAACAAATTCTTATTTACAATGACGGCCTACCGGGGAACAGTGGGGTTAACCGCCTTGTTCAGAGGCAAAAAGGCAGATTTGTACCTTGTCAGCTCGGGGATTCGATCCAGTAAACGGTTTAAATGTGTCGACGTGTTGGAGCTGTCGGCAGCTGCACAGGCTATTCTGGTTGAGCGTGGCGACATACTGTTAAACTTTTTATCCACAACTCTCTGTCCATCGCCGTTGTAATCTACCGGGAACCCAAAATGTTTCCAAACTGGAGATTTTAAAGATGGAGAATCCTCCTGGTTTATAAACCCTACCACTCACCATGGTACAGAACTAGATCCCCCCCATCTACGCATCACAAAAAGACAGTTGATAGATGTAATCGATGATGGAGAATCCTCCTGGTTTATAAACCCTACCACTCACCATGGTACAGAACTAGATCCCCCCCATCTACGCATCACAAAAAGACAGTTGATAGATGTAATCGATGATGGAGAATCCTCCTGGTTTATAAACCCTACCACTCACCATGGTACAGAACTAGATCCCCCCCATCTACGCATCACAAAAATACTGTTTGAAATGCGCCAGTTAAGATTATAATGTTGATTACAGCGTGCTCTAGTTGGTTTAACGGAATCTCATGAGCATTTCGTTTTTTTAAACTCAGATTTACTCAAAAGGCCCAGGCCTCCAGCCCAGCCTATAGTGTTACAGGCCTCCAGCCCAGCCTATAGTGTTACAGGCCTCCAGCCCAGCCTAACCTATAGTCTATAGTGTTACAGGCCTCCAGCCCAGCCTATAGTCTATAGTGTTACAGGCCTCCAGCCCAGCCTAACCTATAGTGTTACAGGCCTCCAGCCCAGTCTATAGTCTATAGTGTTACAGGCCTCTAGCCCAGCCTATAGTCTATAGTGTTACAGGCCTCCAGCCCAGCCTAACCTATAGTCTATAGTGTTACAGGCCTCTAGCCCAGCCTAACCTATAGTCTATAGTGTTACAGGCCTCCAGCCTAGCCTATAGTGTTACAGGCCTCCAGCACAGCCTATAGTCTATAGTGTTACAGGCCTCCAGCCCAGCCTAACCTATAGTCTATAGCATGGGTGTCAAACTCTGGCCCGGGGTAATTATATTTGGCCCGCGAGACAATACCAAATTACTACTAGAGCTGGCCCGCCGGTATTATACAGCGCATTCACCGCTAATACTACGAATCCCATAATGCTCTGCTGTTGTTTTCGCGCGCCAATCAGGACAGGACCCAGAAACGCCCTCTCCTCTGTGACAGTAGTCATAGCAACATAGACGCTACAACTGTCAGCGCGCTATCCCTTCCCAAAAATGGCGAAAAGAAAGGCAGAAAACAGGAGCTTTCTGGACAAGTGGGAGGCAGAATATCTGTTTACATATGTAAAAGACAAACCTGTTTGTCTTGTTTGTGGAGTCAACGTGGCTGTAAGTAAGGAGTACAACATTAGACGACACTATGAAACGAAACACCATGACAAATACAAGGACCTGGACATGACTCAAAGGAGCCAGAAAGTAGAGGAGATGAAAAGAAGTTTGGTTTCACAACAGAATATGTTCAAAAAAGCCACATCACAAAGTGAGGCTGCTGTAAAGGCTAGTTATATAGTGGCAGCAGAGATCGCAAAATCAGCCCAGCCCTTTAATGAGGGAGAGTTCGTGAAAAAGTGCATGATGAAAGTTTGTGACCTCGTATGCCCAGAGAAAAAGCAAGCATTTTCAAACGTGAGCCTGAGCAGGAACACAGTAGCTGATCGCACATGTGATCTTGCCACCAATCTGTATGACCAGTTGATGGAAAAGGGAAAAGATTTCGTTGCGTTCTCCCTCGCTGTGGATGAGAGCTGCGACGCATCTGATACTGCTCAGCTGTCAGTCTTCATCCGTGGAGTGGACTCAAATCTGTGTGTTACGGAGGAGCTATTGGGATTCAAATCAATGCATGGCACAACCACAGGAAAGGAAATCTTTGAGGAGGTTTTTCAAATGTGTAACTGAAATAAAGCTGCCGTGGGATAAACTCGTTGGATTAACGACAGATGGTGCGCCAGCGATGTGCGGTAAAAAGAGTGGACTGGTGGGCATGGTTCGGGAGAAGATGCGGGAAGAGAACTGTGCAGGTGAGCTAACTGTTTACCACTGCATCATACATCAGGAATCACTGTGTGCCAAAGCCCTAAAGATGGAACATGTTATGACCACAGTAACACAGGTAGTTAACTTTATAAGAGCCAAAGGTCTGAATCACCGCCAGTTTAAATTTTTTCTAGAGGAGTGTGGTTCGGAATACGCAGACGTGCCGTATCACACAGAGGTGAGATGGCTAAGCAGAGGAAAAGTACTGAACAGATGTTTCGAGCTGCGTGAGGAAATATGTCAATTCCTGGAAACCAAAGGGAAGGATACAGCAGAGCTCCGGGAGCAAAAGTTTCTGTGTGAGCTGGCCTTTCTCTGTGACATCTCGAGCCATCTCGATGCGCTGAACCTGCAGCTTCAGGGGCGTGGGCGCATCATCACAGACATGTACGCTGCAGTGAGGGCCTTTAAAACTAAACTGTGCCTGTGGGAGAATCAGATGCTGCAAGGAAACCCTTGCCATTTTCCCTGCTGCCAAACCATAAAAGCGCCGATCTCTACCGCCGTGTTCCCATGCGCACAGTTTGCTGAAAAACTCAGTGTTCTCGCCGCTGAGTTTAGCCGGCGATTTGCCGACTTCGATGTCCAGAAATGTAGGTTTGAACTGCTTAGTAATCCCTTCGCAGTTGATGTGGAAAATGCACCAACCAACATCCAAATGGAGCTGATTGAACTCCAGTGCAACGACACGCTGAAGTCAAAGTATGATGCTGTGGGCGCCGCACAGTTTCCACGGTTCATCCCTGACACAATGACTCAGCTCCGCACCCAAGCTGCTCAGATGCTCTCCATGTTCGGCAGCACTTATCTATGCGAGCAACTTTTCTCCTCGATGAAGATGACCAAAACAACTCACAGGAGATGTCTGACTGATGAACACCTTCGCTCGATACTGAGGATTTCTTCAGCTCAGAGCCTGAGCCCAGACATTGATGAACTAGCATCCAAGAAGAGATGCCAGGTATCTGGCTTGGGCACATCAGATTAGATCAGTGTGCAATAATTAACGTTTTCTTTGTGCACTTTTTCTTGCTACAAGGCATGGGCTTGAATGGTTGATTAATTTATTATCATTTTATTTGTAAAATTATTAGCCAGTGGAAAAAGTTTATTTTGGTATTTAAATCAGAAGGCTGCAAATAGAAAAGAGGCATACGATTTTTATTTAAATTTTATTTATTTAATAAATGAATGCCATTGATGTGTTTTTTCATTTGAAATTCGATTTTGCATGTCTCCACTATTAAATTATATATTGTATGGTAATAAGCGATGCTTGTTCCATATTCAATGTTAAAGCAAAACTTGTTTGGGTCCATATTAAAAGGTTAATTTGTTCAATGTTGGCCCGCGACTTTGTTCAGGTTTTACATTTTGGCCCACTGGGTATTTGAGTTTGACACCCCTGGTCTATAGTGTTACAGGCCTCCAGCCCAGCCTATAGTCTATAGTGTTACAGGCCTCCAGCCCAGCCTAGCCTATAGTGTTACAGGCCTCTAGCACAGCCTAGCCTATAGTGTTACAGGCCTCTAGCCCAGCCTATAGTCTATAGTGTTACAGGCCTCCAGCCCAGCCTATAGTGTTACAGGTCTCCAGCCCAGCCTAACCTATAGTCTATAGTGTTACAGGCCTCCAGCCCAGCCTAACCTATAGTCTATAGTGTTACAGGCCTCCAGCCCAGCCTATAGTCTATAGTGTTACAGGCCTCCAGCCTATAGTCTATAGTGTTACAGGCCTCCAGCCCAGCCTAACCTATAGTCTATAGTGTTACAGGCCTCCAGCCCAGCCTATAGTCTATAGTGTTACAGGCCTCCAGCCTAGTCTATAGTCTATAGTGTTACAGGCCTCCAGCCCAGTCTATAGTCTATAAGCCTAGTGTTATGATTTTGTATATATGTTTTTAAATGTACCAAGGTCTCCGTAACGACCGGTACCGTTACAACCCTTCTGTTGTGATCAGAAAAAAGACCTGAGGAGGAAAACTAATGAAATATAATGTTGAGGGTTTTAATACTGTAGTGAAACTGACCGGTAGATTTACAAACATATTCAAGCCATCTCACCTCAGCCCAGGCCTTCAGGACAGCCAACTTCTCCATGGTGGTAGCACTCTCACTGTACAGCTGACTAGAGGAACCCTTCCCAGCCTGCACCTTGTCCAGCGAGGAGACCAGGAGGTTGTGGACGCGACGAAGATCATTCAGGTCACTGACCACACCACTACCGATCCACGTACTGCACACCTACAGGACGGACGGAAGGATAAACAGAGAAGAAGGGAATTGGAGAGAAACGATTCACACAGACTGGTAGAAAAACAGGGATTTCAGTTTTATTTTTTTCAGGAGAAGAACAAAATAGAAAAATGGAAAACTGCAGAGAGAGAGAGAGACAGGGATCGTGATCGAACAAGGAGAGCCAGAGAAAGAGATCGATATCATGAGAGATGAAGACCGTGAGAGAGAAAGAGATCGATATCATGAGAGATGAAGACCGTGAGAGAGAAAGAGATCGATATCATGAGAGATGAAGACCGTGAGAGAGAAAGAGATCGATATCATGAGAGATGAAGACCGTGAGAGAGAAAGAGATCGATATCATGAGAGATGAAGACCGTGAGAGAGAAAGAGATCGATATCATGAGAGATGAAGACCGTGAGAGAGAAAGAGATCGATATCATGAGAGATGAAGACCGTGAGAGACAAAGAGATCGATATCATAAGAGATGAAGACCGTGAGAGAGAAAGAGATCGATATCATGAGAGATGAAGACCGTGAGAGAGAAAGAGATCAATATCATGAGAGATGAAGACCGTGAGAGAGAAAGATCGATATCATGAGAGATGAAGACCGTGAGAGACAAAGAGATCGATATCATAAGAGATGAAGACCGTGAGAGAGAAAGAGATCGATATCATGAGAGATGAAGACCGTGAGAGAGAAAGAGATCGATATCATGAGAGATGAAGACCGTGAGAGAGAACGAGATCGATATCATGAGAGATGAAGACCGTGAGAGAGAAAGAGATCGATATCATAAGAGATGAAGACGGTGAGAGAGAAAGAGATCGATATCATGAGAGATGAAGACCGTGAGAGAGAAAGAGATCGATATCATAAGAGATGAAGACCGTGAGAGAAAGAGATCGATATCATGAGAGATGAAGACCGTGAGAGACAAAGAGATCGATATCATAAGAGATGAAGACCGTGAGAGAGAAAGAGATCGATATCATGAGAGATGAAGACCGTGAGAGAGAAAGAGATCGATATCATGAGAGATGAAGACCGTGAGAGAGAAAGAGATCGATATCATGAGAGATGAAGACCGTGAGAGAGAAAGAGATCGATATCATAAGAGATGAAGACCGTGAGAGAGAAAGAGATCGATATCATGAGGGGAAATGAAGACCGTGAGAGAGAAAGATATCGATATCATGAGGGGAAATGAAGACCGTGAGAGAGAAAGAGATCGATATCATGAGAGAGATGAAGACCGTGAGAGAGAAAGAGATCGATATCATAAGAGAGATGAAGACCGTGAGAGAGAAAGAGATCGATATCATAAGAGAGATGAAGACCGTGAGAGAGAAAGAGATCGATATCATAAGAGAGATGAAGACCGTGAGAGAGAAAGAGATCGATATCATGAGCGATGAAGACCAGTACCCTACACTACAGTACACTACACTACAGTACACTACAGTACAGTACACTACACTACAGTATACTACACTACAGTACACTACACTACACTATAGTACACTACAGTACATGGTGATGTAGAGAGCCTATCAGGACAGTTACCTGGCATGCCTTAGCTGTGATGTCAGAAGGTGTATCTGGGGAGAGCCTATCAGGACAGTTACCTGGCATGCCTTAGCTGTGATGTCAGAAGGTGTATCTGGGGAGAGCCTATCAGGACAGTTACCTGGCATGCCTTAGCTGTGATGTCAGAAGGTGTATCTGGGGAGAGCCTATCAGGACAGTTACCTGGCATGCCTTAGCTGTGATGTCAGAAGGTGTATCTGGGGAGAGCCTATCAGGACAGTTACCTGGCATGCCTTAGCTGTGATGTCAGAAGGTGTATCTGGGGAGAACCTATCAGGACAGTTACCTGGCATGCCTTAGCTGTGATGTCAGAAGGTGTATCTGGGGAGAGCCTATCAGGACAGTTACCTGGCATGCCTTAGCTGTGATGTCAGAAGGTGGTTATGTGGAGAGCCTATCAGGACAGTTACCTGGCATGCCTTAGCTGTGATGTCAGAAGGTGTATCTGGGGAGAACCTATCAGGACAGTTACCTGGCATGCCTTAGCTGTGATGTCAGAAGGTGGTTATGTGGAGAGCCTATCAGGACGGTTACCTGGCATGCCTTAGCTGTGATGTCAGAAACTGGTTATGTGGAGAGCCTATCAGGACGGTTACCTGGCATGCCTTAGCTGTGATGTCAGAAACTGGTTATGTGGAGAGCCTATCAGGACGGTTACCTGGCATGCCTTAGCTGTGATGTCAGAAGGTGTATCTGGGGAGAACCTATCAGGACAGTTACCTGGCATACCTTAGCTGTGATGTCAGAAGGTGTATCTGGGGAGAACCTATCAGGACAGTTACCTGGCATGCCTTAGCTGTGATGTCAGAAGGTGGTTATGTGGAGAGCCTATCAGGACAGTTACCTGGCATGCCTTAGCTGTGATGTCAGAAGGTGTATCTGGGGAGAACCTATCAGGACAGTTACCTGGCATGCCTTAGCTGTGATGTCAGAAGGTGTATCTGGGGAGAGCCTATCAGGACAGTTACCTGGCATGCCTTAGCTGTGATGTCAGAAGGTGGTTATGTGGAGAGCCTATCAGGACAGTTACCTGGCATGCCTTAGCTGTGATGTCAGAAGGTGTATCTGGGGAGAACCTATCAGGACAGTTACCTGGCATGCCTTAGCTGTGATGTCAGAAGGTGTATCTGGGGAGAACCTATCAGGACAGTTACCTGGCATACCTTAGCTGTGATGTCAGAAGGTGTATCTGGGGAGAACCTATCAGGACAGTTACCTGGCATGCCTTAGCTGTGATGTCAGAAGGTGTATCTGGGGAGAGCCTATCAGGACAGTTACCTGGCATGCCTTAGCTGTGATGTCAGAAGGTGTATCTGGGGAGAACCTATCAGGACAGTTACCTGGCATGCCTTAGCTGTGATGTCAGAAGGTGTATCTGGAGAGAGCCTATCAGGACGGTTACCTGGCATGCCTTAGCTGTGATGTCAGAAGGTGTATCTGGAGAGAGCCTATCAGGACGGTTACCTGGCATGCCTTAGCTGTGATGTCAGAAGGTGTATCTGGGGAGAGCCTATCAGGACAGTTACCTGGCATGCCTTAGCTGTGATGTCAGAAGGTGGTCGTGTGGAGAGCCTATCAGGACAGTTACCTGGCATGCCTTAGCTGTGATGTCAGAAGGTGTATCTGGGGAGAGCCTATCAGGACAGTTACCTGGCATGCCTTAGCTGTGATGTCAGAAGGTGTATCTGGGGAGAGCCTATCAGGACAGTTACCTGGCATGCCTTAGCTGTGATGTCAGAAGGTGTATCTGGGGAGAGCCTATCAGGACAGTTACCTGGCATGCCTTAGCTGTGATGTCAGAAGGTGTATCTGGGGAGAGCCTATCAGGACAGTTACCTGGCATGCCTTAGCTGTGATGTCAGAAGGTGTATCTGGGGAGAGCCTATCAGGACAGTTACCTGGCATGCCTTAGCTGTGATGTCAGAAGGTGTATCTGGGGAGAGCCTATCAGGACAGTTACCTGGCATGCCTTAGCTGTGATGTCAGAAGGTGGTCGTGTGGAGAGCCTATCAGGACAGTTACCTGGCATGCCTTAGCTGTGATGTCAGAAGGTGGTCGTGTGGAGAGCCTATCAGGACAGTTACCTGGCATGCCTTAGCTGTGATGTCAGAAGGTGTATCTGGGGAGAGCCTATCAGGACAGTTACCTGGCATGCCTTAGCTGTGATGTCAGAAGGTGGTCGTGTGGAGAACCTATCAGGACAGTTACCTGGCATGCCTTAGCTGTGATGTCAGAAGGTGTATCTGGGGAGAACCTATCAGGACAGTTACCTGGCATGCCTTAGCTGTGATGTCAGAAGGTGGTTATGTGGAGAGCCTATCAGGACAGTTACCTGGCATGCCTTAGCTGTGATGTCAGAAGGTGGTCGTGTGGAGAACCTATCAGGACAGTTACCTGGCATGCCTTAGCTGTGATGTCAGAAGGTGGTTATGTGGAGAGCCTATCAGGACAGTTACCTGGCATGCCTTAGCTGTGATGTCAGAAGGTGTATCTGGGGAGAGCCTATCAGGACAGTTACCTGGCATGCCTTAGCTGTGATGTCAGAAGGTGTATCTGGGGAGAGCCTATCAGGACAGTTACCTGGCATGCTTTAGCTGTGATGTCAGAAGGTGTATCTGGGGAGAGCCTATCAGGACAGTTACCTGGCATGCCTTAGCTGTGATGTCAGAAGGTGTATCTGGGGAGAGCCTATCAGGACAGTTACCTGGCATGCCTTAGCTGTGATGTCAGAAGGTGTATCTGGGGAGAGCCTATCAGGACAGTTACCTGGCATGCCTTAGCTGTGATGTCAGAAGGTGTATCTGGGGAGAACCTATCAGGACAGTTACCTGGCATGCCTTAGCTGTGATGTCAGAAGGTGTATCTGGGGAGAGCCTATCAGGACAGTTACCTGGCATGCCTTAGCTGTGATGTCAGAAGGTGTATCTGGGGAGAACCTATCAGGACAGTTACCTGGCATGCCTTAGCTGTGATGTCAGAAGGTGTATCTGGGGAGAACCTATCAGGACAGTTACCTGGCATGCCTTAGCTGTGATGTCAGAAGGTGGTTATGTGGAGAGCCTATCAGGACAGTTACCTGGCATGCCTTAGCTGTGATGTCAGAAGGTGGTCGTGTGGAGAGCCTATCAGGACAGTTACCTGGCATGCCTTAGCTGTGATGTCAGAAGGTGTATCTGGGGAGAATGCTGGTCTCAGAGCAGCTCCAACCTGAGGAACAATGAACACATATACATATATATACATATATACACATATATACATTGAATAGGGTTTCCAGAGATAAATAGAAATACAACACATAGATTATCTTCATGACATATCTTCATTAGACTCACATTAGCCTGGTACTGCTCCAGGATCACGTGACCTGGGAACTCGGGCTCCGGAACAGAGGCAAACTTCTTAATAATGTCTTCCAGGGCCTGGAGACCGGCCATCCTCAACTGGTTACTGTTGTCTGTAGCAGCCATGAAGGCCATGCGTATCAGGTCAGAGAGGTGGAGGACCAACAGATCAGCTGAATAGAGGGAGGGAGGAAAGGGAGGAAGGAGAGAGGGAGAAAATGGGTTGGTTACTGTGGTCTGTAGCCACCATGACGACTATGTGAATCAGGTCAGAGAGGTGGAGGACCAACAGATCACCTGAATAGAGGGAGAGATAGAGGGAGGGATAGAGGGAGGGATAGAGGGAGGGATAGAGGGAGGGATAGAGGGATAGAGGGAGGGATAGAGGGAGGGATAGAGGGAGGGATAGAGGGAGGGATAGAGGGAGGGATAGAGGGAGAGAGGGAGGGATAGAGGGAGGGATAGAGGGAGGGACAGCGGGAGGAATAGAGGGAGGGACAGCGGGAGGAATAGAGGGAGGGACAGCGGGATGGACAGCGGGAGGAATAGAGGGAGGGACAGCGGGATGAATAGAGGGAGGGACAGCGGGATGAATAGAGGGAGGGACAGCGGGAGGAATAGAGGGAGGGACAGCGGGAGGAATAGAGGGAGGGACAGCGGGAGGAATAGAGGGAGGGACAGCGGGAGGAATAGAGGGAGGGACAGCGGGATGGACAGCAGGAGGAATAGAGGGAGGGACAGCGGGAGGAATAGAGGGAGGGACAGCGGGATGGACATCGGGAGGAATAGAGGGAGGGACAGCGGGATGGACAGCAGGAGGAATAGAGGGAGGGACAGCGGGAGGAATAGAGGGAGGGACAGCGGGATGGACATCGGGAGGAATAGAGGGAGGAACAGCGGGAGGAATAGAGGGAGGGACAGCGGGAGGAATAGAGGGAGGGACAGCGGGAGGAATAGAGGGAGGGACAGCGGGAGGAATAGAGGGAGGGACAGAGGGAGGAATAGAGGGAGGGACAGAGGGAGGAATAGAGGGAGGGACAGAGGGAGGAATAGAGGGAGGGACAGAGGGAGGGACAGAGGGAGGAATAGAGGGAGGGACAGAGGGAGGAATAGAGGGAGGGACAGAGGGAGGAATAGAGGGAGGGACAGAGGGAGGGATAGATCAGGTTTCATACATATTTTGACAGATGGAATTCCATGACTTTTCCATAACCAACCACTGGCAGCATCTCTGTGCGTATAAAAAAGAAAGCCTATCTGAGAGGCTGCTCTCTGATCGTGTGTGTGTGTGTGTGTGTGTGTGTGTGTGTGTGTGTGTGTGTGTGTGTGTGTGTGTGTGTGTGTGTGTGTGTGTGTGTGTGTGTGTGTGTGTGTGTGTGTGTACCTTTAGGGTTCTTGGCCTTAGCAGAGCGGGCGCCGGCCAGGTCAAAGTGTGTCTTGTCTGCGTTCTCACACAGCAGTATGATGCGACACAGACAGTCTGCGGCGAACACACGGGTCACCCAGCGCGGCGTCACAGACGGCTTGGCGTTGTTATCCTCTCCCAGCGCCGTAAACATGATGTCATCATCGATCTCATCCTGCTTCTCCGAGTCGTCCTCTTCTTTACCCAGATCTACCGGTGCCACAACCCCTCCTCCAGCCTCTGGACAGGAAGGAATACTTCAACGTCCCACACAGGAAAAACAGGCATACACCACACATTAAAGGCCCAATGCAACCGTGAACATCTCCATATCAAATCATTTCTGGGTAACAAATACCCTTACTGTGATTGTTTAAATTAAAATCCTCAAAAAGAAACACAAATAGCTTCTTAGCAAAGACCAATTTCTCAAGTAAGAATTTTGCCAAGACTGTTTGGGGGAGGGGTTTGAGTGGGAGGAGAACACTAGCTGTTATTGGCAGAGAGGTTTGGAACTCTTTCTTATTGGTCTATTAACTCATTAACTGGTGATGTCACCAGGCAGTATAAAACTCCATCCCACCAAAACAAGCTGACATTTCAGGCCGTCTTTTCAAACAGCTTTTAAACTAAAAAGGGCATTATCATAATTTTCACAGTATTATTCCAGCCTCAGTGTGGAAATATATTACATAAAACTAAGAAAAATCACGTTTTGACTGCACTAAGCCTTTAAGATGAGGGAAGGAGAACGGACATTTAAAAACAAAACACAGCATTATTCAACAAGACGCTACTAAGACCCATATGTCTAACGGCCTAATTAAATATCACAGACTGACCAACAGCCAAACTAAATACATCAACAGAACATTCCATGGCCACATCATGTCCTAGTCATGACTTAGCTGAGCATAACATATATATATCAAAGACATGTTTATTTAAACCCGTCACCAAACACTTAGTTAAGTCAGGTTTCACAGACTGTGACCTGTAGTAGCAGCCAGGACGTCCTTGCAGAGCTTCAACCAATGAGAGAGCTTGTCCACGGCGAGCGAGGACAGCATGTGGCCCAGAGTGTCATGGATGTCGTGACAAAGCTTCCTGTCCGTCTCCCGGTCCAGCATTCCAAACAGAACCCCCTCCAAACCAGTCTCTGTGATGTTCAGATCTGAGGACAGAGAGAAAGACAGGGGAGAGGAAGAGAGAGAGAAAGACAGGGGAGAGGAAGAGAGAGAGAAAGACAGGGGAGAGGAAGAGAGAGAGAAAGACAGGGGAGAGGAAGAGAGAGAGAAAGACAGGGGAGAGGAAGAGAGAGAGAAAGACAGGGGAGAGGAAGAGAGAGAGAAAGACAGGGGAGAGGAAGAGAGAGAGAAAGACAGGGGAGAGGAAGAGAGAGAGAAAGACAGGGGAGAGGAAGAGAGAGAGAAAGACAGGGGAGAGGAAGAGAGAGAAAGACAGGGGAGAGGAAGAGAGAGAAAGACAGGGGAGGGGAAGAGAGAGAAAGACAGGGGAGAGGAAGAGAGAGAAAGACAGGGGAGGGGAAGAGAGAGAAAGACAGGGGAGAGGAAGAGAGAGAAAGACAGGGGAGGGGAAGAGAGAGAAAGACAGGGGAGGGGAAGAGAGAGAAAGACAGGGGAGAGGAAGAGAGAGAAAGACAGGGGAGAGGAAGAGAGAGAAAGACAGGGGAGAGGAAGAGAGGGGAGAGAAAGAGAGAGAAAGAGAGGGGAGAGAAAGAGAGAGAAAGAGAGGGGAGAGGAAGAGAGAGAAAGACAGGGGAGAGGAAGAGAGAGAGAAAGACAGGGGAGAGGAAGAGAGAGAGAAAGACAGGGGAGAGGAAGAGAGAGAGAAAGACAGGGGAGAGGAAGAGAGAGAGAAAGACAGGGGAGAGGAAGAGAGAGAGAAAGACAGGGGAGAGGAAGAGAGAGAGAAAGACAGGGGAGAGGAAGAGAGAGAGAAAGACAGGGGAGAGGAAGAGAGAGAGAAAGACAGGGGAGAGGAAGAGAGAGAGAAAGACAGGGGAGAGGAAGAGAGAGAGAAAGACAGGGGAGAGGAAGAGAGAGAAAGACAGGGGAGGGGAAGAGAGAGAAAGACAGGGGAGAGGAAGAGAGAGAAAGACAGGGGAGAGGAAGAGAGAGAAAGACAGGGGAGGGGAAGAGAGAGAAAGACAGGGGAGAGGAAGAGAGAGAAAGACAGGGGAGAGGAAGAGAGAGAAAGACAGGGGAGAGGAAGAGAGAGAAAGACAGGGGAGAGGAAGAGAGAGAAAGACAGGGGAGGGGAAGAGAGAGAAAGACAGGG
>NC_052310.1:597049-616673 GCF_016432855.1 Salvelinus namaycush
AAATATGTAGGAGCAGTATACTGCCATCTGCTGGCACATCAATGCTTTTAGAGACAATCGTAGCCAGCCTTGACGCTAGACATGGTAGTCTTGTTGTAATTGATCATTACCCTGTAGCTCGGGTCCGACGGTGGTGATGAGAGCTCCTAGACATCGTCCCAGACACTGGTGTACCTCAGTGTGTGACGGGGGTACGGTTAGGAGCAGGGTCAGGACCAGGGAAAGGGTGGGCTCCACATAACCTCGATACATAGGACCACTGGAATCTACGATGAGAGCCAGGGAGTGGAGGGCCCACGTCTGGAGAGACAGAGAGGTCCCAGATCAAAACGCTTACAGTATATGGAGGAACTAAACATTGGGGCCAGTTTCCCAGATACAGAATAAGGACATGGACTAAAAACCAAACTCAATGGAGAATCAAATGAAACTGTTTTTTTAAATCTAGGATTTGGCTTAATCTGTGTCCGGGAAACTGGCCCACTACACGTCTCCAAACTCCAAGCCAGACTTGTATTAGGGAAGGAGCTGTCTTCATGAAGCAGGTTGTGGACAGATTCTCTACCATTTAATAATAAAGTCCCTTCTGCCAAAGTTTACAGCAGGATTACGCTTTTAAAACCACTACAGCGAGTGTACAAGTACACACGTCGGGAGAAGGGTGGCGAATCAGGACGCAGCCCGAGACTCAGAGAGCCTCACCTGTCCACCGTTCACTCACCTGCACCTCGTGGGAGGTTCCATCCTGGGCTAGGGCCAATAGGATGCTGACGCTAGTTTTGAGGTGCTGTCCTGAACCAATCCCTCCTACGTATCTGTGCAGACAGCCCAGAGCCAGGGAGTGGCCTGTTCTGGAGACCACGTCACGGGCTGACCTCAGTCTGGAGGGGGGAAGAGAGGAGAGGAGAAGGAGGGGGAGAGGAGAGGAGGGGGGAGGGGAGGGGAGAGAGGAGGAGAGAGGAGAGGAGAGAGGAGGAGAGGAGAGGAGAGAGGAGAGGGATGTTAACACGTTAAATATGGGGGTTAAGAGAAAATAACACGAGGTCAAGCAGGTCAAGAGAGAGAGCGATCTCAGAGAGGAAAGTCCCTGTGACACATGAAGCTAGATAGAGATAGAGATGACTAACAACAGACGGGTCGTACTTGTCAAAGCTGTACTGGGACACATGAAGCTAGATAGAGATGACTAACAACAGACGGGTCGTACTTGTCAAAGCTGTACTGGGACACATGAAGCTAGATAGAGATAGAGATGACTAACAGACGGGTCGTACTTGTCAAAGCTGTACTGGGACACATGAAGCTAGATAGAGATAGAGATGACTAACAGACGGGTCGTACTTGTCAAAGCTGTACTGGGACACATGAAGCTAGATAGAGATGACTAACAACAGACGGGTCGTACTTGTCAAAGCTGTACTGGGACACATGAAGCTAGATAGAGATAGAGATGACTAACAGACGGGTCGTACTTGTCAAAGCTGTACTGGGACACATGAAGCTAGATAGAGATGACTAACAACAGACGGGTCGTACTTGTCAAAGCTGTACTGGGACACATGAAGCTAGATAGAGATAGAGATGACTAACAGACGGGTCGTACTTGTCAAAGCTGTACTGGGCCATGCGGGCAATGAAGGTGGCCTCCGCCACCACCTGAGCCATCCTTCCCAAGGCCTCCCCGGCAGCACAGCGTAGGATGGGGTTTGGGTTGTCCAGAGCGCCCATCACCAGCGCCAGGGCGGATTTACGAACCTCTTCAGGACCCAGGGTGGACTTGTTCTCTGCCAGACCCTACAGGGAGGAGAGAGGATTGGCTGGTTCATTGGGGAAGAGAGGACAGGATATATAGCAGGGCCACTTCTGGACGGTCTCTCTCCAGGAACAGGGTTGGAGTCAAAACCATCCAGGAGGGTCTCTCTCCAGGAACAGGGTTGGAGTCAAAACCATCCAGGAGGGTCTCTCTCCAGGAACAGGGTTGGAGTCAAAACCATCCAGGAGGGTATCTCTCCAGGAACAGGGTTGGATTCAAAACCGTCCAGGAGGGTCTCTCTCCAGGAACAGGGTTGGATTCAAAACCGTCCAGGAGGGTCTCTCTCCAGGAACAGGGTTGGAGTTAAAACCTACAGGAGGGTCTCTCTCCAGGAACAGGGTTGGAGTTAAAACCTACAGGAGGGTTTCTCTCCAGGAACAGGGTTGGAGTTAAAACCTACAGGAGGGTCTCTCTCCAGGAACAGGGTTGGAGATAAAACCTACAGGAGGGTCTCTCTCCAGGAACAGGGTTGGAGTTAAAACCATCCAGGAGGGTCTCTCTCCAGGAACAGGGTTGGAGATAAAACCTACAGGAGGGTATCTCTCCAGGAACAGGGTTGGAGTTAAAACCTACAGGAGGGTATCTCTCCAGGAACAGGGTTGGAGATAAAACCTACAGGAGGGTATCTCTCCAGGAACAGGGTTGGAGTTAAAACCTACAGGAGGGTATCTCTCCAGGAACAGGGTTGGAGTTAAAACCTCCAGGAGGGTCTCTCTCCAGGAACAGGGTTGGAGTTAAAACCTACAGGAGGGTATCTCTCCAGGAACAGGGTTGGAGATAAAACCTACAGGAGGGTATCTCTCCAGGAACAGGGTTGGAGTTAAAACCTACAGGAGGGTCTCTCTCCAGGAACAGGGTTGGAGTTAAAACCTACAGGAGGGTCTCTCTCCAGGAACAGGGTTGGAGTTAAAACCTACAGGAGGGTCTCTCTCCAGGAACAGGGTTGGAGTTAAAACCTACAGGAGGGTCTCTCTCCAGGAACAGGGCTGGAGTTAAAACCTACAGGAGGGTATCTCTCCCTGATACATATCAGCCAAATACAGACAGTCAAATGTGCTCCCATCCCATTTGCATTCCAAGAGTAAGCTGCCACTCCTGGAAAGGCTTTGTGTTCAGGAGGTGGAACATTAACAGGAGTTTGTATATGTTAAAAGGCCTCACCTTGAGGGCGCTCAGTACGGCGGTGAAGATATTGAGCTGGACAGCCTGCTGTCTGACCCCCTTGGCCTGTTTAATACACTCTGCAAAGTGGTCCAGCATCTGCAGCCTAACAGACAAATATGAGAGATTAATACAAAACAGTTCCCCAAACCTCTCCTGAAGTACCCCCCGGCCAGTCCCCCTGTTTGACATCTAGTTCCCCAAACCTCTCCTGAAGTACCCCCCGGCCAGTCCCCCTGTTTAACATCTAGTTCCCCAAACCTCTCCTGAAGTACCCCCCGGCCAGTCCCCCTGTTTGACATCTAGTTCCCCAAACCTCTCCTGAAGTACCCCCCGGCCAGTCCCCCTGTTTAACATCTAGTTCCCCAAACCTCTCCTGAAGTACCCCCCGGCCAGTCCCCCTGTTTGACATCTAGTTCCCCAAACCTCTCCTGAAGTACCCCCCGGCCAGTCCCCCTGTTTAACATCTAGTTCCCCAAACCTCTCCTGAAGTACCCCCCGGCCAGTCCCCCTGTTTAACATCTAGTTCCCCAAACCTCTCCTGAAGTACCCCTCGGCCAGTCCCCCTGTTTAACATCTAGTTCCCCAAACCTCTCCTGAAGTACCCCCCGGCCAGTCCCCCTGTTTAACATCTAGTTCCCCAAACCTCTCCTGAAGTACCCCCCGACCAGTCCCCCTGTTTAACATCTAGTTCCCCAAACCTCTCCTGAAGTACCCCCCGACCAGTCCCCCTGTTTAACATCTAGTTCCCCAAACCTCTCCTGAAGTACCCCCTGGCCAGTCCCCCTGTTTAACATCTAGTTCCCCAAACCTCTCCTGAAGGACCCCCCCGACCAGTCCCCCTGTTTAACATCTAGTTCCCCAAACCTCTCCTGAAGTACCCCCCGGCCAGTCCCCCTGTTTAACATCTAGTTCCCCAAACCTCTCCTGAAGTACCCCCCGGCCAGTCCCCCTGTTTGACATCTAGTTCCCCAAACCTCTCCTGAAGTACCCCCCCCGGCCAGTCCCCCTGTTTAACATCTAGTTCCCCAAACCTCTCCTGAAGTACCCCCCGGCCAGTCCCCCTGTTTAACATCTAGTTCCCCAAACCTCTCCTGAAGTACCCCCCGGCCAGTCCCCCTGTTTGACATCTAGTTCCCCAAACCTCTCCTGAAGTACCCCCCGGCCAGTCCCCCTGTTTGACATCTAGTTCCCCAAACCTCTCCTGAAGTACCCCCCGGCCAGTCCCCCTGTTTGACATCTAGTTCCCCAAACCTCTCCTGAAGTACCCCCCGGCCAGTCCCCCTGTTTGACATCTAGTTCCCCAAACCTCTCCTGAAGTACCCCCCGGCCAGTCCCCCTGTTTGACATCTAGTTCCCCAAACCTCTCCTGAAGTACCCCCCCGGCCAGTCCCCCTGTTTAACATCTAGTTCCCCAAACCTCTCCTGAAGTACCCCCCCGGCCAGTCCCCCTGTTTAACATCTAGTTCCCCAAACCTCTCCTGAAGTACCCCCCGACCAGTCCCCCTGTTTAACATCTAGTTCCCCAAACCTCTCCTGAAGTACCCCCC
Source organism: Salvelinus namaycush (assembly GCF_016432855.1). NCBI lineage: Eukaryota > Metazoa > Chordata > Actinopteri > Salmoniformes > Salmonidae > Salvelinus > Salvelinus namaycush. The sequence continues at coordinate 601,574 of NC_052310.1, forward strand.
GGCCAGTCCCCCTGTTTGACATCTAGTTCCCCAAACCTCTCCTGAAGTACCCCCCGGCCAGTCCCCCTGTTTGACATCTAGTTCCCCAAACCTCTCCTGAAGTACCCCCCCGGCCAGTCCCCCTGTTTAACATCTAGTTCCCCAAACCTCTCCTGAAGTACCCCCCGGCCAGTCCCCCTGTTTGACATCTAGTTCCCCAAACCTCTCCTGAAGTACCCCCCCGGCCAGTCCCCCTGTTTAACATCTAGTTCCCCAAACCTCTCCTGAAGTACCCCCCCGGCCAGTCCCCCTGTTTAACATCTAGTTCCCCAAACCTCTCCTGAAGTACCCCCCCGGCCAGTCCCCCTGTTTAACATCTAGTTCCCCAAACCTCTCCTGAAGTACCCCCCGCCCAGTCCCCCCGTTTGACACCATCTAGAAGCAGCATAGCTGATTCAACTACTGAAGGCCTGGACACCTCTGAAGACTGAGACAAACAATATTAGATTCTACTAGGAATGTCAAGTGTCAGTGGACTAGGTCTCTGACCTGGGTTAGGGGTCAGGGGTCAGAGTTAGGATGGACAGGTAGTCTCTGACCTGTGTTTAAAGGAGACATGAGGGAACACCACTCCGAACAGAGCGACGGAGGGTTAGGGGTCAGGGGTCAGAGTTAGGACTGACAGGTAGCCTCACCTGTGTTTAAAGGAGACATGAGGGAACACCACTCCGAACAGAGCGACGGAGGGTTAGGGGTCAGGGGTCAGAGTTAGGACTGACAGGTAGTCTCACCTGTGTTTAAAGGAGACATGAGGGAACACCACTCCGAACAGAGCGACGGAAGCGTCGATGACAGAAACGCCGAGGGGGAGGGGTCCAGGCATGGCCTCGCCCATAGGTACCCTCAGGTAGATGGAGGAGGGGTCGTGTTCTAGAGCGCCACTGCCTGACGCACTGTTGGGCTGGAGCTACACACACACACACACACACACACACACACAATTAACAAAAGCAGGGGGTCTATTCAGTGATGTGAAACGTTCTGACAGATAGAAATAGAATAAAACAGATCGGACACGATTCTAGCTGACAGAAAACCAGGAGGTTCTACACCATGTATTTCTAGGTGAACATTGTGTCAATGTTGCATCCGCTTGGAGCCATCATTTACCGTAACCTCTAACCTTTACAGTAGGTCAGTTACCTGGTCCTCGATGGACTTGTGGTCAGTCTCCTGTAGCCAGGACCCCATCAGAACACTGTCGTCATAGTGACAGAGGGAGCGTAGCAACGAGGTGGTTGTGTTGGCCGAGTTATCAGTCAGAGTGAACTCCGCCACCAGCTCTCTCAGCAGGGCATTGAAACTACCTACAGAGGAGAGATGGGAAGGTAAGGGGCAACTTCCCGGACACAAACTGAACATATGCTTTGTGCTCCAGGACTAGGCTTACATCAGGGTGCGCTAAACGAGCCCTATACGACTAACAACTCAACAGCAGTGGTTGGATCGAAGCCTAATTAAAGAGTCTGATAATATTTCCTCCAGTCGGTACCTTCGTATGTCTTCGGGGGCAGTAGAGCCAAGATGTCATAGAGTCTCAGCCTCACCATAGCTGCACTGGCCTTCAGATGGGTGCCATGCACCTTGATGACCGACGGGACACTGAGGATAAACAACAACAACATAATAAACAACGACAACATAATAAACAACACCAACATAATAAACATAATAAGCAACAACATAATAAACAACCACATAATAAACAACATCAACAACATAAACAACTACATAAACCACAAACAACAACAACATAATAAACAACATCATAATAAACAGAAACATAATAAACATAAAACAACAAACCACACCAACAAACATAATAAACAACAACACCACCATAAACAACAACAAGTCAGGAGGGGAGAGGCCCCCCCAGGTCAGTCAAATCAATCATACTCACTGTGACATCATGGTCATGGCGCACTCTATTGGTGTCATCAGCCTGCGGATTACATCCTCTGTCAGCAGCTCAGGACAATGGGCCACAAAGCTACGCATGGCTTGAGGAGGAGAGAGAGGAGAGGAGGAGGGAGAGGGGGGAGAGGAGGAGAGAGGAGGGGGGAGAGGAGGGATAGAGGGGGAGAGGAGGAGAGAGAGGAGGAGGGGGAGAGGAGGAGAGAGAGAGGAGGGAGGAGGAGGGGGAGGAGAGGAGGAGAGGTGAGGAGGGAGAGGAGGGGAGGAGAGGAGGGAGAGGAGAGGAGGGAGAGGAGAGGAGGGAGAGAGGGGGAGAGGAGGAGAGAGAGAGAAGGGTGGAGAGGAGGAGAGAGGGAGGAGGGAGAAGGGTGGAGAGGAGGAGAGAGGGAGGAGGGAGAGAGGAGGGAGAGAGGGAGGAGGGAGGAGAGGAGGAAGGGGGAGGAGGGAGGAGGGGGAGGAGATGAGGAGGGGGAGAGAGGAGAGGAGGAGAGAGGGGGGGAGGAGAGAGGGGGGGAGGAGAGAGGGGGGGAGGAGAGAGAGGAGGGGGGAGAGAGAGAGGAGGGAGGAGAGAGAGAGGGGAGGAGGAGGGAGGAGAAAGGAGGGAGAGAGGGAGGAGAGAGTGGAGGGGAGGGAGGAGGGGGGAGGAGAGAGAGGATGGGGGAGGAGGAGGGAGAGAGGGATGAGGGGAGAGGAGGAGAGAGAGACAGGGAGGGGGGAGAGGAGAGAGAGAGAGGGGGAGGAGAGAGGAGAGAGAGAGAGGAGGAGGGAGGTAGGAGAGAGGAGAAGAGGGAGAGAGAGGAGAGGAGGAAATGAGAGGAGGGAGAAGAGAGAGAGAGGGAGGAGAAGAGAGAGGGAGGGGTATATTTTAGATTTGAGCAAAACTCCTTGGGATCCAGAGTGACAGCCACACATTACTGTACTGAAGAGCAGGCGTCTCCCTACCACAGAGCGCTCCAGCACGTCCCTCCAGCGTAACCTGCCAGGTGAAGCTGTCTCCTCGAGCCTTCTCTGCCTCCATCTCTTTCTGGGAGCGGGGGAACACGTTCCTCCACAGCAGCAGCATCTTGGGAAGGTGATAGCGGACCAGGGACGGGCCTGGACACAACGTGATGTTCACAAATAAGCAGTGTTAGGACAGGGCTGAAGACCAAACACGTTGTCGTGTCGGACCAATACACCCTGTGAAGAACGTTAAAACACTCTAGACTGCTTCAGCTGACTGGGAGTAATGAACTACGCCACAGAAAATATAGAAGAGTAGCTGCTAAATGTAAGGAGTGACACAATGTAATGCCTGACAGAACAGTGAACATGTAGGGGCCAACTGGGCCCAGCATAGGGCCTCCGACTGGGTCAATGTAATGACTGACAGAACAGTGAACATGTAGGGGCCAACTGGGGCCAGCATAGGGCCTCAGACTGGGTCAATGTAATGCCTGACAGAACAGTTAACATGTAGGGGCCAACTGGGGCCAACATAGGGCCTCAGACTGGGTCAACAGTTAGGGGTTAGGGGGTTAGGGGTTAGGGGGTTAGGGGTTAGGGGTTTAGGGGCTAGGGGGTTAGGGGCTAGGGGGTTGGGTAGGTTAGGGGGTTAGGGGCTAGGGGGTTGGGTAGGTTAGGGGGTTAGGGGTTAGGGGGTTGGGTAGGTTAGGGGGTTAGGGGTTAGGGGCTAGGGGGTTGGGTAGGTTAGGGGGTTAGGGGGTTGGGGGGTTAGGGGTTAGGGGTTTAGGGGCTAGGGGGTTAGGGGCTAGGGGGTTGGGTAGGTTAGTTAGGGGTTAGGGGCTAGGGGGTTGGGTAGGTTAGGGGGTTGGGTAGGTTAGGGGGTTAGGGGTTAGGGGCTAGGGGGTTGGGTAGGTTAGGGGTTTAGGGGCTAGGGGGTTAGGGGCTAGGGGGTTGGGGGCTAGGGGGTTGGGTAGGTTAGGGGTTAGGGGCTAGGGGGTTGGGTAGGTTAGGGGGTTAGGGGCTAGGGGGTTGGGTAGGTTAGGGGGTTAGGGGGTTGGGGGTTGGGGGGTTAGGGGGTTAGGGGTTTAGGGGCTAGGGGGTTAGGGGCTAGGGGGTTGGGTAGGTTAGGGGGTTGGGGGTTGGGGGGTTTGGTAGGTTAGGGGGTTAGGGGGTTGGGTAGGTTAGGGGGTTAGGGGTTAGGGGCTAGGGGGTTGGGTAGGTTAGGGGTTAGGGGGTTGGGTAGGTTAGGGGGTTAGGGGGTTAGGGGGTTAGGGGCTAGGGGGTTGGGTAGGTTAGGGGGTTAGGGGTTAGGGGGTTGGTTAGGTTGGGGGTTAGGGGTTAGGGGGTTAGGGGTTAGGGGGTTGGGTAGGTTAGGGGGTTAGGGTTAGGGGGTTAGGGGCTAGGGGGTTGGTTAGGTTAGGGGTTAGGGGGTTAGGGGGTTAGGGGGTAGGGGGTTAGGGGGTAGGGGGTAGGGGGTTAGGGGGTTAGGGGGTTAGGGGTTAGGGGGTTGGGTAGGTTAGGGGGTTAGGGGGTTAGGGGGTTAGGGGGTTGGGGATTAGGAGTAGTAGGGGACTAACTCACCCAGAGACATCAGTGCCCCCAACAGCAGCCATCCAGCCTGGGTTCTCTGCAGAGAAAGACGGCTGTTCTGGGCTGCTGTACGGAGCAGGTCCTCAGCTATGCTGACCACTAGCTAGAACAGAGAGATTATAGAGTATATAACACCAGCTAGAACAGAGAGATTATAGAGTATATAACACCAGCTAGAACAGAGAGAGATTACAGAGTATATAACACCAGCTAGAACAGAGAGAGATTATAGAGTATATAACACCAGCTAGAACAGAGAGATTATAGAGTATATAACACCAGCTAGAACAGAGAGAGATTATAGAGTATATAACACCAGCTAGAACAGAGAGAGATTATAGAGTATATAACACCAGCTAGAACAGAGAGATTATAGAGTATATAACACCAGCTAGAACAGAGAGATTATAGAGTATAGAACACCAGCTAGAAAAGAGAGAACAGAGAGATTATAGAGTATATAACACCAGCAAGAACAGAGAGATTATAGAGTATATAACACCAACTAGAACAGAGAGAGATTATAGAGTATATAACACCAGCTAGAACAGAGAGATTATAGAGTATAGAACACCAGCTAGAACAGAGAGAACAGAGAGATTATAGAGTATATAACACCAGCTAGAACAGAGAGATTATAGAGTATAGAACACCAGCTAGAACAGAGAGATTATAGAGAGATTATAGAGTATAACACACCAGCTAGAACAGAGAGATTATAGAGTATATAACACCAGCTAGAACAGAGAGAACAGAGAGATTATAGAGTATATAACACCAGCTAGAACAGAGAGATTATAGAGAGATTATAGAGTATATAACACCAGCTAGAACAGAGAGATTATAGAGAGATTATAGAGTATATAACACCAGCTAGAACAGAGAGATTATAGAGTATATAACACCAACTAGAACAGAGAGATTATAGAGTATATAACACCAGCTAGAACAGAGAGATTATAGAGTATATAACACCAACTAGAACAGAGAGATTATAGAGTATATAACACCAGCTAGAACAGAGAAAGTATAGAGTATAGAACACCAGCTAGAACAGAGAGAACAGAGAGATTATAGAGTATATAACACCAGCTAGAACAGAGAGATTATAGAGTATATAACACCAGCTAGAACAGAGAGAGATTATAGAGTATATAACACCAGCTAGAACAGAGAGATTATAGAGTATAGAACACCAGCTAGAACAGAGAGAACAGAGAGATTATAGAGTATATAACACCAGCTAGAACAGAGAGATTATAGAGAGATTATAGAGTATAGAACACCAGCTAGAACAGAGAGAGATTATAGAGTATATAACACCAGCTAGAATAACCAGAGAGAGATTAGAGTATATAACACCAGCTAGAACAGAGAGAACAGAGAGAGATTATAGAGTATATAACACCAGCTAGAACAGAGAGAGATTATAGAGTATATAACACCAGCTAGAACAGAGAGATTATAGAGAGATTATAGAGTATATAACACCAGCTAGAACAGAGAGATTATAGAGTATATAACACCAGCTAGAACAGAGAGATTATAGAGAGATTATAGAGTATATAACACCAGCTAGAACAGAGAGAGATTATAGAGTATATAACACCAGCTAGAACAGAGAGAGATTAGAGTATATAACACCAGCTAGAACAGAGAGATTAGAGAGATATTATAGAGTATATAACACCAGCTAGAACAGAGAGAGATTATAGAGTATATAACACCAGCTAGAACAGAAAGATTATAGAGTATAGAACACAAGCTAGAACAGAGAGATTATAGAGTATAGAACACCAGCTAGAACAGAGAGAACAGAGAGATTATAGAGTATATAACACCAGCTAGAACAGAGAGATTATAGAGAGATTATAGAGTATATAACACCAGCTAGAACAGAGAGATTATAGAGTATATAACACCAGCTAGAACAGAGAGAGATTATAGAGTATATAACACCAACTAGAACAGAGAGATTATAGAGTATATAACACCAACTAGAACAGAGAGATTATAGAGTATATAACACCAGCTAGAACAGAGAGATTATAGAGTATATAACACCAACTAGAACAGAGAGATTATAGAGTATATAACACCAGCTAGAACAGAGAGAACAGAGAGATTATAGAGTATATAACACCAGCTAGAACAGAGAGATTATAGAGTATATAACACCAGCTAGAACAGAGAGAGATTATAGAGTATATAACACCAGCTAGAACAGAGAGATTATAGAGTATAGAACACCAGCTAGAACAGAGAGATTATAGAGAGATTATAGAGTATATAACACCAGCTAGAACAGAGAGATTATAGAGAGATTATAGAGTATATAACACCAGCTAGAACAGAGAAATTATAGATTATAGAACACCAGCTAGAACAGAGAGAGATTATAGAGTATATAACACCAGCTAGAATAACCAGAGAGAGATTACAGAGTATATAACACCAGCTAGAACAGAGAGAACAGAGAGAGATTATAGAGTATATAACACCAGCTAGAACAGAGAGAGATTATAGAGTATATAACACCAGCTAGAACAGAGAGATTATAGAGAGATTATAGAGTATATAACACCAGCTAGAACAGAGAGATTATAGAGTATATAACACCAGCTAGAACAGAGAGATTATAGAGAGATTATAGAGTATATAACACCAGCTAGAACAGAGAGAGATTATAGAGTATATAACACCAGCTAGAACAGAGAGATTAGAGAGATTATAGAGTATATAACACCAGCTAGAACAGAGAGAGATTATAGAGTATATAACACCAGCTAGAACAGAGAGATTATAGAGAGATTATAGAGTATATAACACCAGCTAGAACAGAGAGATTATAGAGTATATAACACCAGCTAGAACAGAGAGATTATAGAGAGATTATAGAGTATATAACACCAGCTAGAACAGAGAGAGATTATAGAGTATATAACACCAGCTAGAACAGAGAGATTATAGAGAGATTATAGAGTATATAACACCAGCTAGAACAGAGAGATTATAGAGTATAGAACACCAGCTAGAACAGAGAGAGATTATAGAGTATATAACACCAGTTAGAATAACCAGAGAGAGATTACAGAGTATATAACACCAGCTAGAACAGAGAGAACAGAGAGAGATTATAGAGTATATAACACCAGCTAGAACAGAGAGATTATAGAGTATATAACACCAGCTAGAACAGAGAGATTATAGAGTATATAACACCAGCTAGAACAGAGAGAGATTATAGAGTATAGAACACCAGCTAGAACAGAGAGATTATAGAGTATATAACACCAGCTAGAACAGAGAAAGATTATAGAGTATATAACACCAGCTAGAACAGAGAGATTATAGAGTATATAACACCAACTAGAACAGAGAGAACAGAGAGATTATAGAGTATATAACACCAGCTAGAACAGAGAGAGATTATAGAGTATAGAACACCAGCTAGAACAGAGAGAGATTATAGAGTATATAACACCAACTAGAACAGAGAGAACAGAGAGATTATAGAGTATATAACACCAGCTAGAACAGAGAGAGATTATAGAGTATAGAACACCAGCTAGAACAGAGAGATTATAGAGTATATAACACCAGCTAAAACAGAGAGAGATTATAGAGTATGTAACACCAGCTAGAACAGAGAGATTATAGAGTATATAACACCAGCTAGAACAGAGAGAGATTATAGAGTATAGAACACCAGCTATAACAGAGAGAGATTACAGAGTATATAACACCAGCTAGAACAGAGAGAGATTACAGAGTATATAACACCAGCTAGAACAGAGAAATTATAGAGTATATAACACCAGCTAGAACAGAGAGATTACGGAGTATATAACACCAGCTAGAACAGAGAGATTATAGAGTATATAACACCAGCTAGAACAGAGAGATTATAGATTATATAACACCAGCTAGAACAGAGACATCTTGGGGGGGTTCACTGTCAAAAATCACACTTCTTTGTTGTTGTTGAAAAAACAACAAAATTGGATAAACCAAGTCTACAACAAAGCTTAAAACAAAATCAGGAGACCACTTTTGAGGTCTGAAACAAATTTGAGACATGTGAATGTTTTGGTGTAGTTCCCCTTTAATTCCAGTATTCACATAGCAAGAGGCTGTTGTTTATCAGTGTCTCTGTAGTGGTGGAGTTTACACAACAAATACCCGATGGATTGAATCAATGAATCATGATAATCAATCTGCCAAGTCTGCGTAGGCTACGAAGTAGTTAACAATTGACTCAGAAGGTTTTTTTGGGGGGAAGTCTTTCCACTACCAGCATATTTTTCATTAGCATCATCGCTAACGGTTACCGGTAGAGTCGCGCACCACATCAGGACCCAACTGTCATACGTGACTAAAATATACCTTAATAGAAAGTTACTCAAGTAAAAGTGAATGTTACACAGTAAAATACTACCTGAGTAAAAGTCTAAAAGTAGTTGGTTTTAAATATACTTAAGTATTAAAAGTAAACATATAAATCATTTCAAATTCCTTCTATTATGCAAACTAGACGGCACCATTTCATTATTTTTTTTAATATTTTTTTTTACCCCCTTTTCTCCCCAATTTTCGTGGTATCCAATCGCTAGTAATTACTATCTTGTCTCATCGCTACAACTCCCGTACGGACTCGGGAGAGACGAAGGTCGAGAGCCATGCGTCCTCCGAAACACAACCCAACCAAGCCGCACTGCTTCTTAACACAGCGCGCCTCCAACCCGGACGCCAGCCGCACCAATGTGTCGGAGGAAAAACACCGTGCACTGCATTACTCAAAATGTAATGAGTACTTTTGGGTGTCAGGGAAAATGTATGGAGTAAAAAGTACATTATTTTCTTTAGGAATGTAGTGGAGTAAAAGTTGTCAAAAACATAAATAGTAAAGTACAGGTACCCCAAAAAACTACTTAAGTAGTATTTTAAAGTATTTTTTTAAAGTACAGTAACCCACTGCACTGTACAGACGGTAATGCCTCTTCAGAAAGTTGCAGAAAGGTCAATTCATTTAGTTGATTCCCTACTAAGGTCAATTCATTTAGTTGATTCCCTACTAAGGTCAATTCATTTAGTTGATTCCCTACTAAGGTCAATTCATTTAGTTGACTCCCAACTAAGGTCAATTCATTTAGTTGATTCCCTACTAAGGTCAATTCATTTAGTTGATTCCCTACTAAGGTCAATTCATTTAGTTGATTCCCTACTAAGGTCAATTCATTTAGTTGATTCCCTACTAAGGTAAATTCATGTAGTTGATTCCCTCCCTACTAAGGTCAATTCATTGAGTTGATTCCCTCCCTACTAAGGTCAATTCATTGAGTTGATTCCCTCCCTACTAAGGTCAATTCATTGAGTTGATTCCCTCCCTACTAAGGTCAATACATTGAGTTGATTCCCTCCCTACTAAGGTCAATACATTTAGTTGATTCCCTCCCTACTAGGTCAATTCATTTAGTATTCCCTACTAAGTCAAACATTTAGTGATTCCTACTAGGGTCAATACATTTAGTTGATTCCCTCCCTACTAAGGTCATTCATTTAGTCGATTCCCTACTAAGGTCAATACATTAGATTTTCCTATAAGGTCATACATTTAGTTGATTCCCTCCCTACTAAAGTCAATACATTTAGTTGATTCCCTCCCGATAAGGTCAATAGATAGTTGATTCCTCCCTACTAAGTCAATACATTTAGTTGATTCCTCCCTACTAAGGTCAATAGATTTAGTTGATTCCCTCCCTACTAAGGTCAATTCATGATTGATTCCCTACTAAGGTCAATTCATTTAGTTGATTCCCTACTAAGGTCAATTCATTTAGTTGATTCCCTACTAAGGTCAATACATGTAGTTGATTCCCTCCCTACTAAGGTCAATACATTTAGTTGATTCCCTCCCTACTAAGGTCAATTCATGTAGTTGATTCCCTCCCTACTAAGGTCAATTCATTTAGTCGATTCCCTACTAAGGTCAATACATTTAGTTGATTCCCTACTAAGGTCAATACATTTAGTTGATTCCCTCCCTACTAAAGTCAATACATTTAGTTGATTCCCTCCCGACTAAGGTCAATAGATTTAGTTGATTCCCTCCCTACTAAGGTCAATACATTTAGTTGATTCCCTCCCTACTAAGGTCAATACATTTAGTTGATTCCCTCCCTACTAAGGTCAATACATTTAGTTGATTCCCTACTAAGGTCAATTCATTTAGTTGATTCCCTCCCTACTAAGGTCAATAGATTTAGTTGATTCCCTCCCTACTAAGGTCAATAGATTTAGTTGATTCCCTCCCTACTAAGGTCAATTCATTTAGTTGATTCCCTCCCTACTAAGGTCAATACATTTAGTTGATTCCCTCCCTACTAAGGTCAATAGATTTAGTTGATTCCCTCCCTACTAAGGTCAATTCATTTAGTTGATTCCCTCCCTACTAAGGTCAATACATTTAGTTGATTCCCTCCCTACTAAGGTCAATACATTTAGTTGATTCCCGCCCTACTAAGGTTAATTCATTTAGTTGATTCCCTCCCTACTAAGGTCAATAGATTTAGTTAATCCCTCCTACTAAGGTCAATTCATTTAGTTGATTCCCTACTAAGGTCATTCATTTAGTTGATTCCCCCCTACAAGGTCAATAGATTTAGTTGATTCCCTCCCTACTAAGGTCAATAGATTAGTTGATCCCTCCCTACTAGGTCAATAGATTTAGTTGATTCCTCCCTACTAAGGTCAATACATTTAGTTGATTCCCTCCCTACTAAGGTCAATACATTTAGTTGATTCCCCCCTAATAAGGTCAATACATTTAGTGATTCCCACAAGGTCAATATTTAGTTGATTCCCTCCCTACTAAGGTCAATTCATTTAGTTGATTCCCTCCCTACTAAGGTCAATAGATTTAGTTGATTCCCTCCCTACTAAGGTCAATAGATTTAGTTGATTCCCTCCCTACTAAGGTCAATTCATTTAGTTGATTCCCTACTAAGGTCAATACATTTAGTTGATTCCCGCCCTACTAAGGTTAATTCATTTAGTTGATTCCCTCCCTACTAAGGTCAATAGATTTAGTTGATTCCCTCCCTACTAAGGTCAGTGCATGTAGTTGATTCCCTACTAAGGTCAATAGATGTAGTTGATTCCCTCCCTACTAAGGTCAATACATTTAGTCGATTCCCTCCCCACTAAGGTCAATACATTTAGTCGATTCCCTCCCCACTAAGGTCAATACATTTAGTCGATTCCCTCCCCACTAAGGTCAATACATTTAGTTGATTCCCTCCCTACTAAGGTCAATACATTAGTGATCCCTCCCTACTAAGGTCAATCATTTAGTGATTCCCTCCTACTAAGGTCAATACATTTAGTTGATTCCTCCCTACTAAAGTCAATACATTTAGTTGATTCCCCCTACTAAGGTCCAATACATTTAGTCGATTCCCTACTAAGGTCAATACATTTAGTGATTCCTACTAAGGTCACACATTTAGTGATTCCCTACTAAGGTCAATTCATTTGTTGATTCCTACTAGGTCAATTCATTTAGTTGATCCCACTAAGGTCAATTCATAGTTGATTCCCTACTAGGTCAATCATTAGTTGTCCCTCTAAGGTCATATTAGTTGATTCCCTACTAAGGTCAATCATTTAGTTGATTCCCTACTAAGGTAAATTCATGTAGTTGATTCCCCCTACTAAGGTCAATTCATTGAGTTGATTCCCTCCCTACTAAGGTCAATTCATTGAGTTGATTCCCTCCCTACTAAGGTCAATACATTGAGTTGATTCCCTCCCTACTAAGGTCAATACATTTAGTTGATTCCCTCCCTACTAAGGTCAATTCATTTAGTCGATTCCCTACTAAGGTCAATACATTTAGTTGATTCCCTACTAAGGTCAATACATTTAGTTGATTCCCTCCCTACTAAGGTCAATTCATTTAGTCGATTCCCTACTAAGGTCAATACATTTAGTTGATTCCCTACTAAGGTCAATACATTTAGTTGATTCCTCCCGACTAAAGTCAATACATTAGTTGATTCCCTCCCGACTAAGGTCAATAGATTTAGTTGATTCCCTCCCTACTAAGGTCAATACATTTAGTTGATTCCCTCCCTACTAAGGTCAATAGATTTAGTTATTCCCTCCCTACTAAGGTCAATTATTAGTGATCCCTACTAAGGTCAATTCATTAGTTGATTCCACTAAGGTCAATTCATTTAGTTGATTCCCTACTAAGTCAATACAGTAGTGATCCTCCCTACTAAGGTCAACATTTAGTTGATTCCCTCCTACTAAGGTCAATTCATGTAGATGATTCCCTCCTACTAAGGTCAATTCATTGAGTTGAGTCCCTCCCTACTAAGGTCAATACATTGGAGTTGATTCCCTCCCTACTAAGGTCAATACATTTAGTTGATTCCCTCCTACTAAGTCAATTCATTTAGTCGATTCCCTATAAGGTCAATCATTAGTTGATCCCTACTAAGGTCAATACATTTAGTTGATTCCTCACTACTAAAAGTCAATACATTTAGTTGATTCCCTCCCGACTAAGGTCAATAGATTTAGTTGATTCCCTCCCTACTAAGGTCAATTCATTTAGTTGATTCCCTCCCTACTAAGGTCAATACATTTAGTTGATTCCCTCCATACTAAGGTCAATACATTTAGTTGATTCCCTACTAAGGTCAATTCATTTAGTTGATTCCCTCCCTACTAAGGTCAATAGATTTAGTTGATTCCCTCTACTAAGGCAATATAGTTGATTCCCTCCCTACTAAGGTCATCATTTAGTTGATTCCCTCCCTACTAAGGTCAATACATTTAGTTGATTCCCTCCCTACTAAGGTCAATACATTTAGTTGATTCCCGCCCTACTAAGGTTATCCATTTGTGATTCCCTCCATAAGGTCAATAGATTTAGTTGATTCCCTCCCTACTAAGGTCAATACATTTAGTTGATTCTACTAAGGTCAATTCATTAGTTGATTCCCTCCTACTAAGGTCATAGATTAGTGATCCTCCCTACTAAGGTCAATAGATTAGACCTTATAGTCATTTAGTTGATTCCTCCCTACTAAGGTCAATACATTTAGTTGATTCCCTACTAAGTGTCAATCATTTAGTTTATTCCCTTCCCTACTAAGGTCAATAATTTTAGTTGATTCCTCCACTACTAAGGTCAATAGATTTAGTTGATTCCTCCCTACTAAGGTTAATCATTTGTTGATTCCCTCCCACTAAGGTCAAACATTTAGTTGATTCCCCCCTACTAAGGTCAATCATTAGTTGATTCCTCCCTACAAGGTAATTCATTAGTTGATTCCTCCCTACTAAGGCCATACATTTAGTTGATTCCCTCCCTACTAAGGTAAATATTAGTTGATTCTCCTACAAGGTCATTCATTAGTTGATTCCCTCCCTACTAAGGTCAAAATTAGTTGATTCCCCCCTATAAGGTCAATCATTTAGTTGATTCCCTCCCTACTAAGGTCAATTTTAGTGATTCCCTCCCTACTAAGGTCAATAATATTAGTTGATTCCATCCTACTAAGGTCAATACATTTAGTTGTTCCCGCCCTTTAAACTTTTAAAAGGTTAATTATTTAGTTGATTCCCTCCCTACAAGGTCAATAATTAGTTGATTCCCTCCTACAAGGTCAATACATTTAGTTGATTCCCTAATAAGGTCAATTCATTTAGTTGATTCACTACTAAGGTCAATAGATTTAGTTGATCCCCTCCTACTAAGGTCAACTAGTTTACTTGATCATCCCTACTAAGGTCAATAATTTAGTCGATTCCTCCTACTAAGTCAATAATTAGTGACTCCCTACTAAGGTCAATCATTTAGTGATTCCTCCCTACTAAGGTCAATAGATTTAGTTGATTCCCTCCCTACTAAAGGATCAATAGATTAGTTGATTCCTCCCTATAAGGTCAATATTAGTTGATCCCTCCCACTAAGGTCAAACATTTAGTGATTTCCCTACTAAGGTCTAACATTTTGTTGATCCCTCCCCTACTAAGGTCAATAGATTAGTTGATTCCTCACTACTAAGGTCAATAGATTTAGTTTGATCCCTCCCTACTAAGGTCAGTGCATGTAGTGATTCCCTACTAAGTCAATAGATTTAGTTTGATCCCTCCCTACTAAGGTCAATACATTTAGTCGATTCCCTCCCCACTAAGGTCAATACATTTAGTTGTTCCCTCCCCACTAAGTTCAATACAATTTAGTTGATCCCTTACTAAGTGCACACATTAGTGATCCCTCCTACCTATTGGTCAATCCATTTTTGATTCCCTCCCTACTAAGGTCAATACTTATTTAGTTGATTCCTACTAAGGTCATACATCTAGTTGATTCCCTCTAAAGTCAATACCTTTATTCGCTTCCATACAATGTCAAACATTATTCTCCTACCAGTTCAGTATCGTAGTTATCCCACTAATGTAAATACATTTCTTTATCCTCCTTCCTAATTCACTACATTTTATTTTATCCCTCCCTAGCTAATTCAAACATTTATTATTTCTCAATTTCCCTACTTTATTTCCCTACTAATTTCAATACCTATTTATCCAT
>NC_052310.1:616773-639273 GCF_016432855.1 Salvelinus namaycush
GTTGTCTATCCTCACTAGTTGTAATGTGATATGTGTTTGTCTATCCTACATAGTTGTAATGTAATGACTGTGATATGTGGTTGTCTACCTACCATAGTTGTAGTAATGACTTGATATGTGGTTGTCTATCCTACCTTAGTAGAATGTAATGACTGTGATATGTGGTTGTCTATCCTACCTTAGTGTAAGTAAGACTGTGATATGTGGTTGTCTATCCTACTAGTTGTAATGACTGTGATATGTGTTGTCTATCCTACCTTAGTAATGTAATGACGTGATATTGGTTGTCTATCCTACCTTAGTTGTAATGTAATGACTGTGATGTGGTTGTCTTCTACCTTAGTTGAATGTAATGACTGTGATATGTAGTTGTCTACCCTACCTTAGTAGAATGTAATGACTGTGATATGTGGTTGTCTATCCTACCTTAGTAGAATGTAATGACTGTGATATGTAGTTGTCTACCCTACCTTAGTAGAATGTAATGACGGTGATATGTGGTTGTCTATCCTACCTTAGTAGAATGTAATGACGGTGATATGTGGTTGTCTATCCTACCTTAGTTGTAATGTAATGACTGTGATATGTGGTTGTCTACCCTACCTTAGTAGAATGTAATGACTGTGATATGTGGTTGTCTATCCTACCTTAGTTGAATGTAATGACTGTGATATGTAGTTGTCTACCCTACCTTAGTAGAATGTAATGACTGTGATATGTGGTTGTCTATCCTACCTTAGTTGTAATGTAATGACTGTGATATGTGGTTGTCTATCCTACTTTAGTTGTAATGTAATGACTGTGATATGTGGTTGTCTATCCTGCCTATGTAGAATGTAATGACTGTGAATGTGGTTGTCTATCCTACCTTAGTAAATGTAATGACTGTGATATGTGGTTGTCTATCCTACCTTAGTGTAATGTATGACTGTGATATGTGGTGTCTATCCTACCTTAGTAGAATGTAATGACTGTGATATGTGGTTGTCTATCCTACCTTAGTTGTAATGTAAGACTGGATATGTGGTTGTCTATCCTACCTTAGTAGAATGTAATGACTGTGATATGTGGTTGTCTATCCTACCTTAGTAGAATGTAATGACTGTGATATGTGGTTGTCTATCCTACCTTAATGTAATGTAATGACTGTGATATGTGGTTGTCTATCCTACCTTAGTTGTAATGTAATGACTGTGATATGTGGTTGTCTATCCTATCTTAGTTGTAATGTAATGACTGTGATATGTGGTTGTCTATCCTACCTTAGTTGTTATGTAATGACTGTGATATGTGGTTGTCTATCCTACCTTAGTTGAATGTAATGACTGTGATATGTGGTTGTCTATCCTACCTTAGTAGAATGTAATGACTGTGATATGTGGTTGTCTATCCTACCTTGGTTGAATGTAATGACTGTGATATGTGGTTGTCTATCCTACCTTAGTTGAATGTAATGACTGTGATATGTAGATGTCTACCCTACCTTAGTAGAATGTAATGACTGTGATATGTGGTTGTCTACCCTACCTTAGTTGTAATGTAATGACTGTGATATGTGGTTGTCTATCCTACCTTAGTTGTAATGTAATGACTGTGATATGTGGTTGTCTATCCTACCTTAGTTGTAATGTGATATGTGGTTGTCTATCCTACCTTAGTTGTAATGTAATGACTGTGATATGTGGTTGTCTATCCTACCTTAGTTGTAATGTAATGACTGGATATGTGGTTGTCTATCCTACCTTAGTTGTAATGTAATGACTGTGATATGTGGTTGTCTATCCTACCTTAGTGAATGTAATGACTGTGTATGTGGTTGTCTATCCTACCTTAGTTGTAATGTAATGACTGTGATATGGTGTTGTCTATCCTACCTTAGTAGAATGTAATGACTGTGATATGTGGTTGTCTATCCTACCTTAGTTGTTATGTAATGACTGTGATATGTGGTTGTCTATCCTACCTTAGTTGTAATGTAATGACTGTGATATGTGGTTGTCTATCCTACCTTAGTTGTAATGTAATGACTGTGATATGTGGTTGTCTATCCTACCTTAGTTGTAATGTAATGACTGTGATATGTGGTTGTCTATCCGACCTAGTTGTATGTAATGACTGTGTATGTGGTTGTCTATCCTACCTTAGTTGTAATGTAATGACTGTGATATGTGGTTGTCTATCCGACCTTAGTTGTAATGTAATGACTGTGATATGTGGTTGTCTATCCTACCTTAGTTGCAATGTAGTGACTGTGATATGTGGTTGTCTATCCTACCTTAGTTGTAATGTAATGACTGTGATATGTGGTTGTCTATCCTACCTTAGTAGAATGTAATGACTGTGATATGTGTTTGTCTATCCTACCTTAGTGTAATGTAATGACCTTGAATGTGGTTGTCATCCTACCTTAGTTGTAATGTAATGACTGTGATATGTGGTTGTCTATCTACTTAGTTGTAAGTAATGATGTGATATGTGGTTGTCTATCCTACTCTAGTTGTAATGTGATATGTGGTTGTCTATTCCTACCTTAGTTGTAATGTAATGACTGTGATATGTGGTTGTCTATCCTACCTTAGTTGTATGTAATGACTGTGATATGTGGTTGTCTATCCTACCTAGTTGTAATGTAATGACTGTGATATGTGGTTGTCTATCCTACCTTAGTTGTAATGTAATGACTGTGATATGTGGTTGTCTATCCTACCTTAGTTGTAATGTAATGACTGTGATATGTGGTTGTCTATCCGACCTTAGTTGTAATGTAATGACTGTGATATGTGGTTGTCTATCCTACCTTAGTTGTAATGTAATGACTGTGATATGTGGTTGTCTATCCGACCTTAGTTGTAATGTAAGACTGTGATATGTGGTTGTCTATCCTACCTTAGTTGCAATGTAGTGACTGTGATATGTGGTTGTCTATCCTACTTAGTTGTAATGTAATGACTGTGATATGTGGTTGTCTATCCTACCTTAGTAGAATGTAATGACTGTGATATGTGTTTGTCTATCCTACCTTAGTTGTAATGTAATGACTGTGATATGTGGTTGTCTATCCTACCTTAGTTGTAATGTAATGACTGTGATATGTGGTTGTCTATCCTACCTTAGTTGTAATGTAATGACTGTGATATGTGGTTGTCTATCCTACCTTAGTTGTAATGTTGTCACGTTCCTGACCTGTTTTTCCTTGTTTTTGTATTTGTTTAGTATCGTCAGGGCTTGAGTTGGGGTGGGCATTCTATGTTGTGTGTCTAGTTTGTCTGTTTCTGTGTTCAGCCTAATATGGTCCTCAATCAGAGGCAGCTGTCAATCGTTGTCCCTGATTGAGAATCATATAGGTGGCTTGTTTGTGTTGGGTATGTGGGTGGTTGTTCCTGTCTCTGTGTTGTGTTCTGCACCAGATAGGACTGTCTCGGTTTTCACGTTTGTTGTTTTGTATTGTTGTAAGTGTTCACAGTTCATTAAATTAAACATGTTGAACACTAACTGCGCTGCATTTTGGTCCTCTCCTTCATCCCAGGAAGAAAGTCGTTACAAATGTAATGACTGTGATATGTGGTTGTCTATCCTACCTTAGTTGTAATGTAATGACTGTGATATGTGGTTGTCTATCCTACCTTAGTTGTAATGTAATGACTGTGATATGTGGTTGTCTATCTACCTTGTAGAATGTAATGACTGTGATATGTGGTTGTCTATCCTACCTTAGTTGTAATGTAATGACTGTGATATGTGGTTGTCTATCCTACCTTAGTTGTAATGTAATGACTGTGATATGTGGTTGTCAATCCTACCTTAGTTGTAATGTAATGACTGTGATATGTGGTTGTCTATCCTACTTAGTTGAATGTAATGACTGTGATATGTGGTTGTACCCTACCTTAGTTGTAATGTAATGACTGTGATATGTGGTTGTCTATCCTACCTTAGTTGTAATGTAATGACTGTGATATGTGGTGTCATCCTACCTTAGTTGTTAATGTAATGAACTGTGATATGTGGTTGTCTATCCTACCTTAGTAGAATGTAATGACTGTGATATGTGGTTGTCTATCCTACCTTAGGAGAATGTAATGACTGTGATATGTGGTTGTCTATCCGACCTTAGTTGTAATGTAATGACTGTGATATGGGTTGTCTATCCTACCTTAGTTGTAATGTAATGACTGTGATATGTGGTTGTCTATCCTACCTTAGTAGAATGTAATGACTGTGATATGTGGTTGTCTATCCTACCTAGTGTAATGTAATGACTTTGATATGTGGTTGTATCCTACCTTAGTGAAATGTAATGACTGTGATATGTGGTTGTCTATCCTACCTTAGTAGAATGTAATGACTGTGATATGTGGTTGTCTATCCTACCTTAGTTGTAATGTAATGACTGTGATATGTGGTTGTCCATCCTACCTTAGTTGTAATGTAATGACTGTGATATGTGGTTGTCTATCCTACCTTAGTTGTAATGTAATGACTGTGATATGTGGTTGTCCATCCTACCTTAGTTGTAATGTAATGACATATGTGATATGTGGTTGTCTATCCTACCTTAGTTGTAATGTAATGACTGTGATATGTGGTTGTCTATCCTACCTTAGTTGTAATGTAATGAATGGGATATGTGGTTGTCATCCTACCTTAGTTGTAATGTAATGACTGTGATATGTGGTTGTCTATCCTACCTTAGTTTTAATGTAATGACTGTGATATGTGGTTGTCTATCCTACCTTAGTTGTAATGTAATGACTGTGATATGTGGTTGTCCATCCTACCTTAGTTGTAATGTAATGACTGTGATATTTGGTTGTCTATCCTACCTTAGTAGAATGTAATGACTGTGATATGTGGTTGTCTATCCTACCTTAGTTGTAATGTAATGACTGTGATATGTGGTTGTCTATCCGACCTTAGTTGTAATGTAAGACTGGGATATGTGGTTGTCTATCCTACCTATGTAGAATGTAATGACTGTGATATGTGGTTGTCTATCCGACCTTAGTTGTAATGTAATGACTGTGATATGGGTTGTCTATCTACCTTAGTTGTAATGTAATGACTGTGATATGTGGTTGTCTATCCTACCTTAGTTGAATGTAATGACTGTGATATGTGGTTGTCTATCCTACCTTACTAGAATGTAATGACTGTGATATGTGGTTGTCTATCCTACCTTAGTAGAATAATGACTGTGATATGTGGTTGTCTATCCTACCTTAGTTGTAATGTAATGACTGTGATATGTGGTTGTCTATCCTACCTAGTTGAATGTAATGACGTGATATGTTGTGGTGTCTATCCTACCTTACTAGAATGTAATGACTGTGATATGTGGTTGTCTATTCTACCTTAGTAGAATGTAATGACTGTGATATGTGGTTGTATCCTACCTTACTAGAATGTAATGACTGTGATATGTGGTTGTCTATCTACCTTAGTAGAATGTAATGACTGTGATATGTGGTTGTCTATCTACCTTAGTTGTAATGTAATGACTGTGATATGTGGTTGTCTATCTACCTTAGTTGAATGTAATGACTGTGATATGTGGTTGTCTATCCTACCTTAGTAGAATGTAATGACTGTGATATGTGGTTGTCTATCCTACCTTAGTTGTAATGACTGTGATATGTGGTTGTCTATCCTACCTTAGTTGTAATGTAATGACTGTGATATGTGGTTGTCTATCCTACCTTAGTTGTAATGTAATGACTGTGATATGTGGTTGTCATCCTACCTTAGTTGTAATGTAATGACTGTGATATGTGGTTGTCTATCCTACCTTAGTTGTAATGTAATGACTGTGATATGTGGTTGTCAATCCTACCTTAGTTGTAATGTAATGACTGTGATATGTGGTTGTCTATCCTACCTTAGTTGAATGTAATGACTGTGATATGTGGTTGTCTACCCTACCTTAGTTGTAATGTAATGACTGTGATATGTGGTTGTCTATCCTACCTTAGTTGTAATGTAATGACTGTGATATGTGGTTGTCTATCCTACCTTAGTAGAATGTAATGACTGTGATATGTGGTTGTCTATACCTACGTAGAATGTAATGACTGTGATATGTGGTTGTCTATCCTACCTTAGTTGTAATGTAATGACTGTGATATGTGGTTGTCTATCCTACCTTAGTTGTAATGTAATGACTGTGATATGTGGTTGTCTATCCTACCTTAGTTGTAATGTAATGACTGTGATATGTGGTTGTCCATCCTACCTTAGTTGTAATGTAATGACTGTGATATGTGGTTGTCTATCCTACCTTAGTAGAATGTAATGACTGTGATATGTGGTTGTCTATCCTACCTTAGTTGTAATGTAATGACTGTGATATGTGGTTGTCTATCCTACCTTAGTTGTAATGTAATGACTGTGATATGTGGTTGTCTATCCTACCTTAGTAGAATGTAATGACTGTGATATGTGGTTGTCCATCCTACCTTAGTTGTAATGTAATGACTGTGATATGTGGTTGTCTATCCTACCTTAGTAGAATGTAATGACTGTGATATGTGGTTGTCTATCCTACCTTAGTTGTAATGTAATGACTGTGATATGTGGTTGTCTATCCTACCTTAGTTGTAATGTAATGACTGTGATTGTGGTTGTCTATCCTACTTAGTAGAATGTAATGACTGTGATATGTGGTTGTCTATCCTACCTTAATTGTAATGTAATGACTGTGATATGTGGTTGTCTATCCTACCTTAGTAGAATGTAATGACTGTGATATGTGGTTGTCTATCTACCTTAGTAAATGTAATGACTGTGATATGTGGTTGTCTATCCTACCTTAGTAGAATGTAATGACTGTGATATGTGGTTGTCTATCCTACCTTAGTTGTAATGTAATGACTGTGATATGTGGTTGTCTATCCTACCTTAGTAAAATGTAATGACTGTGATATGTGGTTGTCTATCCTACCTTAGTAGAATGTAATGACTGTGATATGTGGTTGTCTACCCTACCTTAGTAGAATGTAATGACTGTGATATGTGGTTGTCTATCCTACCTTAGTTGTAATGTAATGACTGTGATATGTGGTTGTCCATCCTACCTTAGTTGTAATGTAATGACTGTGATATGTGGTGTCTATCCTACCTTAGTAGAATGTAATGACTGTGATATGTGGTTGTCTATCCTACCTTAGTAGAATGTAATGACTGTGATATGTGGTTGTCTATCCTACCTTAGTAGAATGTAATGACTGTGATATGTGGTTGTCTATCCTCTACTAGTTGTAATGTAATGACTGTGATATGTGGTTGTCTACCCTACCTTAGTTGTAATGTAATGACTGTGATATGTGGTTGTCTATCCTACCTTAGTTGTAATGACTGTGATATGTGGTTGTCTATCCTACCTTAGTTGTAATGTAATGACTGTGATATGTGGTTGTCTATCCTACTTAGTTGTAATGTAATGACTGTGATATGTGGTTGTCTATCCTACCTTAGTTGTAATGTAATGACTGTGATATGTGGTTGTCTATCCTACCTTAGTTGTAATGACTGTGATATGTGGTTGTCTATCCTACCTTAGTAGAATGTAATGACTGTGATATGTGGTTGTCAATCCTACCTTAGTTGTAATGTAATGACTGTGATATGTGGTTGTCTATCCTACCTTAGTTGTAATGTAATGACTGTGATATGTGGTTGTCTATCCTACCTTAGTAGAATGTAATGACTGTGATATGTGGTTGTCTATCCTACCTTAGTTGTAATGTAATGACTGTCATATGTGGTTGTCTACCCTACCTTACACATTAATAACACACGTACATATTGTAAATATACACATTAATAACATACATACTGTAAAATACACACATTAATAACATACATACATACTGTAAAATATACACATTAATAACATACATTAATATTAATAACATACAAAAATACTGTAAAATATACGCATTAATAACATACATACATACTCATACATACTCTACAATATACACATTAATAACATACATACATACTGTATAATATACACATTAATAACATACATTCATACTGAAAAATACACACATTAATAACATACATACATACTGTAAAATATATGCATTAATAACATACATAGACACTGTAAATATAGACATTAATAACACACGTACATACTGTAAATATACACATTAATAACATACATACTGTAAAATACACATTAATAACATACGTGCATACTGTAAAATACACATTAACATGCAAGTGGGGCACCAATGTACAAAATTGTGTTAAATAGATGAATAGATAAACAATGGAAAAGCACTGAGGCTTTACAGAGAGAAAAGGCTGGGCTGCTGGGAAGCAGCCGCTACACAAAGGTGTGTGTGTGTGTGTGTGGCCTATCTATTGACAGTATACTGCACCTTGGGCCTTGGGAAGCAGTCGCTACACAAAGGTTTGTGTGTGTGTGTGTGGCCTATCTATTGACAGTATACTGCACCTTGGGCCTTGGGAAGCAGTCGCTACACAAAGGTTGTTGTGTGTGGTGTGTGGCCTATCTATTGACAGATACTGCACCTTGGGCCTTGGGAAGCAGTCGCTACACAAAGGTTTGTGTGTGTGTGTGGCCTATCTATTGCAGTATACTGCACCTTGGGCCTTGGGAAGCAGTCGCTACACAAAGGTGTGTGTGTGTGTGTGTGTGGCCTATCTATTGACAGTATACTGCACCTTGGGCCTTGGGAAGCAGTCGCTACACAAAGGTTTGGTGTGTGTTGTGGCCTATCTATTGACAGTATACTGCACCTTGGGCCTTGGGAAGCAGTCGCTACACAAAGTGTGTGTGTGTGTGTGTGTGGCCTATCTATTGACAGTATACTGCCACTTGGCCTTGGGAAGCAGTCGCTACACAAAGGTGTGTGTGTGTGTGGGCCTATCTATTGACAGTATACTGCACTGGGCCTTGGGAAGCAGTCGCTACACAAAGGTTTGTGTGTGTGTGTGGCTATCTATTGACAGTATACTGCACCTTGGGCCTGGGAAGCAGTCGCTACACAAAGTGTGTGGTGGTGTGTGGCCTATCTATTGACAGTATACTGCACCTTGGGCCTTGGGAAGCAGTCGCTACACCAAAACACAAAGGTGTGTGTGTGTGTGTGTGGCCTATCTATTGACAGTATACTGCACCTTGGGCCTTGGGAAGCAGTCGCTACACAAAGGTGTGTGTGTGTGTGTGTGGCCTATCTATTGACAGTATACTGCACCTTGGGCCTTGGGAAGCAGTCGCTACACAAAGGTTTGTGTGTGTGTGTGTGTGGCCTATCTATTGACAGTATACTGCACCTTGGGCCTTGGGAAGCAGTCGCTACACAAAGGTTTGTGTGTGTGTGTGTGGCCTATCTATTGACAGTATACTGCACCTTGGGCCTTGGGAAGCAGTCGCTACACAAAGGTTTGTGTGTGTGTGTGGCCTATCTATTGACAGTATACTGCACCTTGGGCCTTGGGAAGCAGTCGCTACACAAAGGTGTGTGTGTGTGGCCTATCTATTGACAGTATACTGCACCTTGGGCCTTGGGAAGCAGTCGCTACACAAAGGTGTGTGTGTGTGTGTGTGTGGCCTATCTATTGACAGTATACTGCACCTTGGGCCTTGGGAAGCAGTCGCTACACAAAGGTGTGTGTGTGTGTGTGTGGCCTATCTATTGACAGTATACTGCACCTTGGGCCTTGGGAAGCAGTCGCTACACAAAGGTGTGTGTGTGTGTGTGTGGCCTATCTATTGACAGTATACTGCACCTTGGGCCAGTTAAAAAGTCCTTTGTGAACCCAAGTGACTGTTGGAGGTTAATATACAACTAGATAAATTACTACTGAAGAATAATATAAATGCAACATGCAACAATTTCAACGATTTTTACTGAGTTGTAGTTCATATAAGGAAATTAGTCAATTTAAATAATTAATTAGGCCCTAATCTATAGATTTCACATGACTGGGCAGGGGCGGAGCCATGGGAAGTCATAGGCCCACCCACTTGGGAGCCAGGCCCCACTGGGGAGCTAGGTCCAGCCAATCAGAATTAGTTTTTTCCCCACAAAAGTGCTTTATTAGAGACAGAAACTCTCCTCAGTTTCATCAGCTGTCCAGGCTGGTCTCAGATGACCCTGCGGGTAAAGAAGCCGGATGTGGAGGTCTTGGGCTGGCATGGTTACACGTGGTCTGCGGTCGTGAGGTTAGCCGTACTGAAAAATTCTCAAAAATAACGTTGGAGGCGGCTTATGGTAGAAAAATTAACATTACATTCTCTGGCAACAGCTCTGGTTGATATTCCTGCAGTCAGCATGCCATTTGCACGCTTCCTTAAAACTTGAGACATCTGTGGCATTGTGTTGTGTGACAAAACTGCACATTTTAGAGTGGCCTTTTATTGTCCACAGCACAAGGTGCACCTGTGTAATGATCATGCTGTTTAATCAACTTCTTGATATGCCACACCTGTCAGGTGGATGGATTATCTCGGCAAAGGAGAAATGCTCACTAACAGGGATGTAAACACATTTGTGCACAAAAATTGAGAGAAAAAGCTTTTCGTTCATTTTGGAACATTTCTGGGGGGTCATTTATTTCAGCTCATTAAACATGGGACCAACACTTTACATGTTGCCTTTATGTTGTTGTTCAGTGTAGATCTTAAATAGAAACTGCATGGTGACAGGCTTTAGAGCCTTTCTGTCAGAGTTGTGTGTGTGTGTGCACACTGTTAGCCATTTTCATAATTTCATTAGTAACTTACTGTATAAATCAAAAGTATGATACTGTATAAACTGACTACAGTAGCTTACCGTTGAATGCACAGTCAAATACTGCACATTTGTTTTTACAGCACACTATATGAACTTCCTGTAATTTGAACAGTAAAACAATGTAGAATGCACGGTAAAATACCGTAAATGTGTTTTACAGTATTAATTATGTTGCATTGTTTGGACGTTGTGTGGCCGTGGAGAACCCAGCTCATTAACATGTTTTAAGGTGTGCCTTGTAAGAGGCTATATCTGTTATACCCATGAGTGTAAATGCTGTACCCCCAAAAGAATACGGTAATATACTGTATTTTAGGAATTCTACAAACCCTGTCCTGAATCTTTACAGTATCTTATTGGCCAATTGCTGACAGTAAATTACAGTAATTCAGAATACAGTAAAATACCAAAGGTTTTGGAGCACCAATAACCTTTTGAACACGAGTGGCTGCATTCATCATTAACATATTTCGAGGCGTGTCTTGTACACGGCTATATTTGCTGCTCCCGTTAGTGAGAGTGCTGTACCACTTTAAGTGATATGCTGTAGTAAGCAGCAAGTTTCAAACCTTTAATTATTGTTGATCTGTTTTTCCTCTGTCAATTTAGAATATTTTGTTAAAGGGATACTTCCCCAGAGTCAGATGAACTCGTGGATACCATTTTTATGTCTCCGTGCCCAGAATGAAGGAAGTTAATAACCTCTACAGGATGGGTGGGTCCCCCTCGGGGCGTTTGAGCTAACGTAGGCTAATGCGATTAGCATGAGGTTGAGCTAACGTAGGCTAATGCGATTAGCATGAGGTTGAGCTAACGTAGGCTAATGCGATTAGCATGAGGTTGAGCTAACGTAGGCTAATGCGATTAGCATGAGGTTGAGCTAACGTAGGCTAATGCGATTAGCATGAGGTTGAGCTAACGTAGGCTAATGCGATTAGCATGAGGTTGTAAGTAACAGGGCAGTTGAGCTAACGTAGGCTAATGCGATTAGCATGAGGTTGTAAGTAACAGGGCAGTTGAGCTAACGTAGGCTAATGCGATTAGCATGAGGTTGTAAGTTACAAGAAAATTTCCCAGGACATAGACATATCGGATATGGGCAGGAAGCTTAAATTATTGTTAATCTAACTGCACTGTCCAATTTACAGTAGCTATTACAGTGAAATAATACCATGCTATTGTTTGAGGAGAGTGCACAATTATGAACTTGAAAAGTTGTGAATGAACCAGCTAGGCATATTTGGGCAGTCTTGATACAAAATTTTGAACAGACATGCAATGGTTCATTGGATCAGTCTAAAACTTTGCACATATACTGCTGCATCTAGTGGCCAAAATCTAAAATGCGCCTGGAATAATACATTATGGCCTTTCTCTTGCATTTCAAAGATGGTGGTACAAAAAAAAGAAACGCATGTTTTTTTTCTTTGTATTATCTTTTACCAGATCTAATGTGTTATATTCTCCTACAATCATTTCACATTTCCACAAACTTCAAAGTAAATCCTTTCAAATGGTACCAAGAATATGCATATCCTTGCTTCAGGTCCTGAGCTACAGGCAGTTAGATTTGGGTATGTCATTTTAGGAGAAAATTGAAAAAAGGGTCCGATCCTTAAGAGGTTTTAAGAGGTAGTTTTGCAAGCCAACGCTAACTAGCGTAAGCGCTGCAGATACCCATAGACTTCCAGTCATTGCGCTAACACTAGGAAGTAGATAAAAGGCCTCATTGCCAAAATCCCAAAGTATCCATTTAAGGCCTAAAGTGCAAGTAATATTAAACACCAAATATCAGTTGGTCTAGTGCCTTCAGAAAGTTTTCACATATTGTGTTGTGTTACAGCCTGAATTTAAAAATGTATTCAACTTAAGATTTTTTGGTCACTGGCCTACACACAATACCCCATTTAAAAAAAGAAGTATTACTAGCCTGTTCCACCTCTCTTTCGTATCGTCTGAGATTTCCATAGATTGGAAAGCTGCCGCGGTCATCCCCCTCTTCAAAGGGGGAGACACTCTAGACCCAAACTGCTACAGACCTATATCTATCCTACCTGCCTTTCTAAGGTCTTCGAAAGCCAAGTTAACATACAGATTACCGACCATTTCGAATCTCACCGTACCTTCTCCGCTATGCAATCTGGTTTCAGAGCTGGTCATGGGTGCACCTCAGCCACACTCAAGGTCCTAAACGATATCATAACCGCTATTGATAAGAGACATTACTGTACAGCCGTATTCATCGACCTGGCTAAGGCTTTCGACTCTGTCAATCACAACATTCTTATTGGCAGACTCAACAGCCTTGGTTTCTCAAATGATTGCCTCGCCTGGTTTACCAACTACTTCTCAGATAGAGTTCAGTGTGTCAAATCGGAGGGCCTGTTGTCCGGACCTCTGGCAGTCTCTATGGGGGTGCCTCAGGGTTCAATTCTTGGGCCGACTCTCTTCTCTGTATACATCAATGATGTCGCTCTTGCTGCTGGTGAGTCTCTGATCCACCTCTACGCAGATGACACCATTCTGTATACTTCTGACCCCTCTTTGGACACTGTGTTAACTAACCTCCAGATGAGCTTCAATGCCATACAACTCTCCTTCTGTGGCCTCCAACTGCTCTTAAATGCGGGTAAAACTAAATGCATGCTCTTCAACCGATCGCTGCCCGCACCCGCCCGCCTGTCCAGTATCACTACTCTGGACGGTTCTGACTTAGAATATGTGGACAACTACAAATACCTAGGTGTCTGGTTAGACTGTAAACTCTCTTTCCAGACTCACATTAAGCATCTCCAATCCAAAATTAAATCTAGAATCGGCTTCCTATTTCACAACAAAGCATCCTTCACTCATGCTGCCAAACATACCCTTGTAAAACTGACCATCCTACCGATCCTCGACTTCGGTGATGCCATTTACAAAATAGCCTCCAACACTCTACTCAGCAAACTGGATGCAGTCTATCACAGTGCCATCCGTTTTGTCACTAAAGCCCCATGTACTACCCACCACTGCGACCTGTACGCTCTCTTTGGCTGGCCCTCGCTTCATACTCGTCGCCAAACCCACTGGCTCCAGGTCATCTACAAGTCTTTGCTAGTGAGCCTTATCTCAGCTCACTAGTCACCATAGCAGCACCCACCCGTAGCACACGCTCCATTAGGTATATCTCACTGGTCACCCCCAAAGCCAATTCCTTCTTTGGCCGCCTCTCCTTCCAGTTCTCTGCTGCCAATGACTGGAACAAACTACAAAAATCTCTGAAGCTGGAGACTCTTACCTCCCTCACTAGCTTTAAGCACCAGCTGTCAGAGCAGCTCACAGATCACTGCACCTGTACATAGCTCATCTGTAAATAGCCCATCCAATCTACCTCATCCCCATACTTATTTATTTATCTTGCTCCTTTGCACCCCAGTATCTAAACTTGCACATTCATCTTCTGCAAATCCTACCATTCCAGTGTTTAATTGCTATATTGTAATTACTTCGCCACCATGGCCTATTTATTGCCTTACCTCTCCTATCCTACCTCATTTGCACATGCTGTATATAGATTTTTCGACTGTATGTTGGTTTATTCCATGTGTAACTCTGTGTTGTTATATGTGTCGAACTGTTTTGCTTTATCTTGGCAAGGTCGCAGTTGTAAATGAGAACTTATTCTCAACTAGTCTACCTGGTTAAATAAAGGTGAAATATATATTTTTTTTAAATAAGCAAAGAGAAGCGACAGTACATCATTTCTTAAAGACTTGAAGGTCAGTCAATCCAGAAACATTTTAACAACTTTGAAAGTTTCTTCAAGTGCAGAAGCAAAAACCATCAAGCGCTTTGATGAAACTGGCTCTCATGAGGACCGCCACAGGATTGGAAGACCCAGAGTTACCTCTGCTGCAGAGGATACGTTCATTAGAGATACCAGCCTCAGAAATTGTAGTCCAAATAAATGCTTCACAGAGTTCAAGTAACAGACACATGTCAACATCAACTGTTCAGAGGAGACTGAGTGCCTGCATGGTTGAATTGCTGCAAATAAACCACTACTAAAGGACACCAATAAGAAGAAGAGACTTGCTTGGGCCAAGAAACATGAGCAATGAACATTAGAACGGTGGAAATCTGTCCAAATTAAAGAAATGTGGTTACAACCGCCGTGTCTTTGTGAGATGCAGAGTAGGTGAACGGATGATCTCAGCATGTGTGGTTCCCACTGTGAAGCATGGAGGAGGAGGTGTGGGGGTGCTTTGCTGGTGACACTGTCAGTGATTATTTTGATTTCAAGGCACACTTAAGCAGCATGGCTACCACAGCATTCTGCAGTGATACGCCATTCCATCTGGTTTGTGCTTAGTGGGACTATCTTTTGTTTTTCAACAGGATAATGACCCACCACACCTCCAGGCTGTGTAAGGGCTGTTCGACCAAGAAGGAGAGTGATGGAGTGCTGCATCAGATGACCTGGCCTCCACAATCACCCGACCTCAACCCAATTGAGATGGTTTGGGATGAGTTGGACCGCAGAGTGAAAGAACAGCTGCCAACAAGTGCTCAGCATATGTGGGAACTCCTTCAAGACTGTTGGAAAAGCATTCCAGGTGAAGCTGGTTGAGCGAATGCCAAGATTGTGCAACACTGTCATCAAAATGGTCATCAAGGCAAAGGGTGGCAACTTTGAAGAATCTAAAATATATTTTGATTTGTTTAACACTTTTTTTGGTTACTACATGATTCCATATGTGTTATTTCATAGTTTTGATGTCTTCACTATTATTCTACAATGTAGAAAATAGTAAAAATAGATAAAAACCCTTGAATGAGGAGATGTGTCCAAACTTTTGACTGGTACTGTAAAGATATATATAGAAATCAAAGAAAAGTCCTCATCCATCAAATCAAATCCCAGATTGATACACATGATTGACAGGTCCTGATACTGTGACAGAGCAGCACTGTCCCAGACTGACAGACATGATTGTTTTTGTTTCTGTAGGGAATAGGGTGCCATTTCTGACACGCTCGGTTTGTGTTTGTACCCAAGGCTGATGTTGTTTAATGTTTAACCCCTAAGACGCCACCTTATTTGTCACTGTGTGTGACAGACACAGAGAGAAACAGAGAGAGAAACAGAGAGAGACGCAGAGAGAGATACAGAGAGAGACACAGAGAGAGACACAGAGAGAGATACAGAGAGAGACACAGAGAGAGACACAGAGAGAGAAACAGAGAGAGAAACAGAGAGAGAAACAGAGAGAGAGACAGAGAGAGAAACAGAGAGAGAGAGAGAGACAGAGAGAGAAACAGAGAGAGAGACAGAAACAGAGACAGAGAGAGAGAGCGACAGAGAGAGAGATCTTCTGCACAGATTCTGTCAGACCTGGGCCCTGACAGTAAATCTCAGTAAGACCAAAATAATGGTGTTCCAAAAAAGGTCCAGTCGCCAGGACCACAAATTCCATCTAGACACCGTTGCCCTAGAGCACACAAAAAAACTATACATACCTCGGCCTAAACATCAGCACCACAGGTAACTTCCACAAAGCTGTGAACGATCTGAGAGACAAGGCAAGAAGGGCATTCTATGCCATCAAAAGGAACATAAATTTCAACATACCAATTAGGATCTGGCTAAAAATACTTGAATCAGTCATAGAGCCCATTGCCCTTTATGGTTGTGAGGTCTGGGGTCCGCTCACCAACCAAGATTTCACAAAATGGGGCAAACACCAAATTGAGACTCTGCATGCAGAATTCTGCAAAAATATCCTCCGTGTACAACGTAGAACACCAAATAATGCATGCAGAGCAGAATTAGGCCGATACCCACTAATTATCAAAATCCAGAAAAGAGCCGTTAAATTCTACAACCACCTAAAAGGAAGCGATTCCCAAACCTTCCATAACAAAGCCATCACCTACAGAGAGATGAACCTGGAGAAGAGTCCCCTAAGCAAGCTGGTCCTAGGGCTCTGTTCACAAACACAAACACACCCCACAGAGCCCCAGGACAACAGCACAATTAGACCCAACCAAATCATGAGAAAACAAAAAGATAATTACTTGACACATTGGAAAGAATTAACAAAAAAACAGAGCAAACTAGAATACTATTTGGGCCTAAACAGAGAGTACACAGTGGCAGAATACCTGACCACTGTGACTGACCCAAACTTAAGGAAAGCTTTGACTATGTACAGACTCAGTGAGCATAGCCTTGCTATTGAGAAAGGCCGCCG
This sequence comes from Salvelinus namaycush, assembly GCF_016432855.1. Taxonomy (NCBI): domain Eukaryota; kingdom Metazoa; phylum Chordata; class Actinopteri; order Salmoniformes; family Salmonidae; genus Salvelinus; species Salvelinus namaycush. Next base: position 633,779 of record NC_052310.1, read on the forward strand.
TAGGCAGACATGGCTCTCAAGAGAAGACAGGCTATGTGCTCACTGTCCACAAAATGAGGTGGAAACTGAGCTGCACTTTCTAACCTCCTGCCCAATGTATGACCATATTAGAGATACATATTTCCCTCAGATTACACAGATCCACAAAGAATTCGAAAACAAATCCAATTTTGATAAACTCCCATATCTACTGGGTGAAATTCCACAGTGTGCCATCACAGCAGCAAGATTTGTGACCTGTTGTCACAAGAAAAGGGCAACCAGTGAAGAACAAACAGCATTGTAAATACAACCCATATTTATGCCTATTTATTTTAACCTGTGTGCTTTAACCATTCGTACATTGCTACAACACTGTATATATATAATATGACATTTGTAATGTCTTTATTGTTTTGAAACTTCTGTATGTGTAATGTTTACTGTTAATTTGTATTGTTTGTTTCACTTTTGTGTATTGTCTACCTCACTTGCTTTGGCAATGTTAACACATGTTTCCCATGCCAATAAAGCCCCTTGAATTGAATTGAATTGAATTGAATTGAGAGAGAGACAGAGAGAGAGAGCGTTTAATCATTTGCATGAAGCAACAACGTCAAGTTTCACTGTCTCACAGCTGTGTGTCCAGAATGATGAGATTGAGTTAACACCAGACAATGACTGGATATCTTAGTTGTTTAGATTTGGAAGAACAGACCGTAACACTACACCCAGCCCCCCACCCCTCTACACCCAGCCCCTAACCCCTCGACACCCAGCCCTTAACCCCTCAACAGAAACAGAAAGTTTTGCAAATGTATTAAAAATAAAAAACTGATATCACATTTCCATAAGTATTCAGACCCTTTACTCAGTACTTTGTTGAAGCACCTTTGGCAGCGATTACAGCCTCGAGTCTTCTTGGGTATGAAGCTACAAGCTTGGCACACCTGTATTTGGGGAGTTTCTCCCATTATTCTCCGCAGATCCTCTCAAACGCGGTCAGGTTAGATGGGGAGCGTAGTTGCAAAGCTATTTTCAGGTCTCTCCGGAGAGATACGATCGGTTTCAAGTCTGGACTCTGGCTGGTCCACTCAAGGACATTCAGAGACTTGTCCCGAAGCCACTCCTGCGTTGTCTTGGCTGTGTGCTTAGTGTCGTTGTCCTGTTGGAAGGTGAACCTTCGACACAGTCTGAGGTCCTGAGCGCTCTGGAGCAGGTTTTCATCAAGGATCTCTCTGTACTTTGCTTTGTTCATCTTTCCCTCGATCCTAACTAGTCTCCCTGTCCCTGCTGAAAAACATCCCCACAGCATGAAGCTGCCACCACCATGTTTCACCGGAGAGATGGTGCCAGGTTTCCTCCAGATATGACGCTTGGCATTCAGGCCAAAGAGTTCAATCTTGGATTCATCAGACCAGAGAATCTTGTTCCTCATGGTTTGAGAGTCTTTAGGTGCCTTTTTGCAAACTCCAAGCAGGCTGTCATGTGCCTTTTACTGAGGAGTGGCTTCCGTCTGGCAACTCTACCATAAAGCCCTGATTGGTGGAGTGCTGCAGAGATGGTTGTCCTTCTGGAAGGTTCTCCCATCTCCACAGAGGAACTCTGGAGCGCTGTCAGAGTGACCATCGGGTTCTTGGTCACCTCCCTGACCAAGGCCCTTCTCCCCCGATTGCTCAGTTTGGCCGGGCGGCCAGCTCTAGGAAGAGTCTTGGTGGTTCCAAACTTCTTCCATTTAAGAATGATGGAGGCCACTGTGTTCTTGGAGACTTTCAATGCGACAGACAATTTCTTCGACCGCATAGCCTGCTTTTCGCTCTGACATTCACTGTCAACTGTGGGACCTTATATAGACAGGTGTGCGCTTTTCCAAATCATGTCCAATCACTTGAATTTGCCACAGTTGGACTCCAATCAAGTTGCAGAAACATCGAAAGGATGATCAATGGAAACAGGATGCACCTGAGCTCAATTTAGAGTCTCATAGCAAAGGGTCTGAATACTTATGTAAATAAAATATTTCTGTTCATAAATTGTAATAAATGTGACATTTTTTCTAAAAACCTGTTTTCACCTTGTCATTATGGTTTATTGTGTGTAGATTGATGAGGAAAACAATTTATTTAATTCATTTTAGAATAAGGCTGTAACGTATAAAAATGTGAAAAAAGTCAAGGGGTCTGAATACTTTCAGAATGAGCTGTAAATGTACGTATCTAATTCAATTACCTCGTACCCCTCTGCACATCTTCTCCGTACTGGTAACCTGTGTATATAGCCAAGTTATCATTCCTCATTTTATATTTATTTATGCTTTTATTATTATATGTTATTAGTTTTTTATTATTTTTCTATTTTCTTTCTCTCTTCATTGTTGGAAAAGGGCTCGTAAGTAATCATTTCACTGTTAGTCTACGCCTGTTGTTTACGAAGCTTGTGACAAATAAAACTATATATATATATATTTGTTTAACGGAAAGCGGATCTACCTAGATCGGTACCGACTGGTGGAACCTTGAGAGTTAACCATCCCTGTGAACGGGTTTCGTGTGTCATATTTTTACATAAAATAAAAAATATGACACACGGTAGAATTTTGGTTGTAATACGGTTGGAACCTTTTTTTCATCAGAGCTTTTTAAACAAAAAAAAGGAGTCATGATTTACTTTAATGACCAGATGACCTTCTGATACAGGATGTAGTGATGACCTTCTGATACAGGATGTAGTGATGACCTTCTGATACAGGATGTAGTGATGACCTTCTGATACAGGATGTAGTGATGAAACCTGATAAAACAAAAGTGTGTATCCCAAAGTTTTAGAGTGGGGTTTGATAGATGTCGTTACCATAATCCAAAACTGGCAGGAAAGTTGATTGTACAATCTGCTTCCTGCTGTTTAGAGAGAAGAACGATAGATTTCTAAAACACTTCTTCCGTATGTTTTTAAATGTTAGATCTTTATCAGTCCAAATGCTTGATGAGAGGATCCTCCAATGAGTAAATATGTAGTCCAAATGCTTGATGAGAGGATCCTCCAATGAGTAAATATGTAGTCCAAATGCTTGATGAGAGGATCCTCCAATGAGTAAATATGTAGTCCAAATGCTTGATGAGAGAATCCTCCAATGAGTAAATATGTAGTCCAAATGAAACCTTTTTGTGTGAATTAGAACAACATATTTGTAGTTTTTCCCCTCATTAAGTACAAGTTGCCAATGGCAAGACAGCACAAACAGATCTAGGACCAGGCTACTGTAGCTCTGCTTTGGCCTGTATTACCTGTTGTCCTCTAGTTACCTTCTCTAGTCTGATGCCACTGGGTGCTAAATCCAGGCATTGATGTATCTGTGGGAGGCAGGTTGGGGGTGGAGGGGTGGGGTGGTGGTGGTTAGGTGACAGATGGCCCTGGTGGCTGTGGACAGCTCTCAATTCCTTCCCCCCTGTCCCCATGTCTTTACCTCTCTCTCTCTCTTTTGTTCTCTCTCTCTCTTTCTCTCTCTCTCTCCTCTCCTCGCTCTCTCTCTCTCTCCTCTCCTCTCCTCTCCTCTCTCCCTCTCTCTCTTTTGTTCTCTCTCTCTCTCTCTCTCTCTCTCTCTCTCCTCTCCTCTCCTCTCCTCTCCTCTCCTCTCCTCTCCGCTCTCTCTCTCTCTCTCTCTCTTTTGTTCTCTTTCAGTGGGAGAGCTGGGAGGTTGGAAGGAGGGTGGGAGAGCTGGGAGGTTGGAAGGAGGGTGGGAGAGCTGGGAGTTTGGAGGGAGGGTGGGAGGGAGAGCTGAGAGGTTGGAAGGAGGGTGGGAGAGCTGGGAGGTTGGAAGGAGGGTGGGAGAGCAGGGAGGTTGGAAGGAGGGTGGGAGAGCTGGGAGGTTGGAAGGAGGGTGGGAGAGCAGGGAGGTTGGAAGGAGGGTGGGAGAGCTGGGAGGTTGGAAGGAGGGTGGGAGAGCTGGGAGGTTGGAAGGAGGGTGGGAGAGCTGGGAGTTTGGAGGGAGGGTGGGAGGGAGAGCTGAGAGGTTGGAAGGAGGGTGGGAGAGCTGGGAGGTTGGAAGGAGGGTGGGAGAGCAGGGAGGTTGGAAGGAGGGTGGGAGAGCTGGGAGGTTGGAAGGAGGGTGGGAGAGCTGGGAGGTTGGAAGGAGGGTGGGAGAGCTGGGAGGTTGGAAGGAGGGTGGGAGAGCTGGGAGGTTGGAAGGAGGGTGGGAGAGCTGGGAGGTTGGAAGGAGGGTGGGAGAGCTGGGAGGTTGGATGTGTCAACTGATGTTCCCCAGCTGTGTTGTAGCTGGAACCAGGCCTGCTAGAGGAAGTACAGAGGAGAGGCAACATAATGAATCCCACACCATCCCCGTCAACATCCCAAAGCCTCCTCTTGACAACATGCACTTTTATAGTGAGGGGGGAGAGGATAGGGGTTGGATGGATGAGGAGAGAGAGGAGAGGAGAGAGAGGAGAAAGAGAGAGATGAGAGAGGAGAGAGAGAGCGAGGAGAGAGAGAGAAAGAGATGAGAGAGAGAGAGAGGAGAAGAGAGAGAGGATAGAGAGAGAGAGAGAGAGAGAGAGAGAGAGGATAGAGAGATAGGACAGGAGAGAGAGCGAGGAGAGGAGAGAGAGAGGACAAGAGAGAGAGGAGAGTGAGAGAGAGGAGAGAGAGGACAGGAGAGAGAGAGAGTAGAGAGAGGAGAGAGAGAAGAGACAGATAGGAGAAAGAGAGGAGATAAAGAGAGGAGAGAGCGAGAGAGAGGAGAAGAGAGAGAGAGAGAGAGAGGAGAAGAGAGAGAGAGAGGACAGGAGCGAGAGAGAGTTTAGCATGTGTTTCTCAGCAAGAGAAATACTTTACTTTATGATCATTCCCAAGACTAGCTGTTGCTTTCTAGCAAATCTGTTTGCTGCATTATGTAGAACTAATGCAACTATGTTGGAGGGAGGGAGTCATGGAGGGTAGTATTCACAGTAGTGCACTATAGGAAACCATTTTGGTTGCACTACAGTGAATATAAATCCATTTTGGATGCACTATAGTGAATATGGAGACATTATGGATGCATTATAGTGAATAGGAATCCATTTTGGATGCACTATAGTGAATAGGAATCCATTTTGGATGCATTATAGTGAATAAGAAATTATTTAGGATGCACTATAGCAAATAGTGAATAGGGAGCCATTTTGATTGCACAAAAGTGAATAGGGAGCCATTTTGGATACACTAAAGGAATCAATTTAGGATGCACTATAGTGAATAGGGAGCCATTTTGGATGCACAAAAGTGAATAGGGAGCCATTATGGATGTACTATAGTGAATATGAATCGGTTTTGGATGCACATTAGTGAATAGGGAATAGGGAGACATGTTGGATACACATTAGTGAATAGCGAATAGTGAATAGGGAGCCATTATGGATGCAATATAGTGAATAGGTAGCCATTTTGGATGCACAAAGTGAATAGGGAGCCATTTTGGATGAACTAAAGGAATCCATTTTGGATGTAATATAGTGAATAGGAATCGGTTTTGGATGCACATT
>NC_052310.1:644273-674273 GCF_016432855.1 Salvelinus namaycush
TGTTCTACCTATGTACTGTGTGTAGTTGAGATGTTGTTCTACCTATGTACTGTGTGTAGTTGAGGTGTTGTTCTACCTATGTACTGTGTGTAGTTGAGATGTTGTTCTACCTATGTACTGTGTGTAGTTGAGGTGTTGTTCTACCTATGTACTGTGTGTAGTTGAGGTGTTGTTCTACCTATGTACTGTGTGTAGTGGAGGTGTTGTTCTACCTATGTACTGTGTGTAGTTGAGACATTGTTCTACCTATGTACTGTGTGTAGTTGAGATGTTGTTCTACCTATGTACTGTGTGTAGTTGAGGTGTTGTTCTACCTACGTACTGTGTGTAGTTGAGATGTTGTTCTACCTATGTACTGTGTGTAGTTGAGGTGTTGTTCTACCTATGTACTGTGTGTAGTTGAGGTGTTGTTCTACCTATGTACTGTGTGTAGTTGAGGTGTTGTTCTACCTATGTACTGTGTGTAGTTGAGATGTTGTTCTACCTATGTACTGTGTGTAGTTGAGGTGTTGTTCTACCTATGTACTCTGTGTAGTTGAGGTGTTGTTCTACCTATGAACTGTGTGTAGTTGAGGTGTTGTTCTACCTATGTACTGTGTGTAGTTGAGATGTTGTTCTACCTATGTACTGTGTGTAGTTGAGGTGTTGTTCTACCTATGTACTGTGTGTAGTTGAGGTGTTGTTCTACCTATGTACTGTGTGTAGTTGAGATGTTGTTCTACCTATGTACTGTGTGTAGTTGAGATGTTGTTCTACCTATGTACTGTGTGTAGTTGAGATGTTGTTCTACCTATGTACTGTGTGTAGTAAAGGTGTTGTTCTACCTACGTACTGTGTGTAGTTGAGGTGTTGTTCTACCTATGTACTGTGTGTAGTTGAGGTGTTGTTCTACCTATGTACTGTGTGTAGTTGAGGTGTTGTTCTACCTATGTACTGTGTGTAGTTGAGGTGTTGTTCTACCTATGTACTGTGTGTAGTTGAGGTGTTGTTCTACCTATGTACTGTGTGTAGTTGAGGTGTTGTTCTACCTATGTACTGTGTGTAGTTGAGGTGTTGTTCTACCTATGTACTGTGTGTAGTTGAGGTGTTGTTCTACCTATGTACTGTGTGTAGTTGAGGTGTTGTTCTACCTATGTACTGTGTGTAGTTGAGGTGTTGTTCTACCTATGTACTGTGTGTAGTTGAGGTGTTGTTCTACCTATGTACTGTGTGTAGTTGAGGTGTTGTTCTACCTATGTACTGTGTGTAGTTGAGGTGTTGTTCTACCTATGTACTGTGTGTAGTTGAGGTGTTGTTCTACCTATGTACTGTGTGTAGTTGAGGTGTTGTTCTACCTATGTACTGTGTGTAGTTGAGGTGTTGTTCTACCTATGTACTGTGTGTAGTTGAGGTGTTGTTCTACCTATGTACTGTGTGTAGTTGAGATGTTGTTCTACCTATGTACTGTGTGTAGTTGAGGTGTTGTTCTACCTATGTACTGTGTGTAGTTGAGGTGTTGTTCTACCTATGTACTGTGTGTAGTTGAGGTGTTGTTCTACCTATGTACTGTGTGTAGTTGAGGTGTTGTTCTACCTATGTACTGTGTGTAGTTGAGGTGTTGTTCTACCTATGTACTGTGTGCAGTAGAGGTGTTGTTCTACCTATGTACTGTGTGTAGTTGAGGTGTTGTTCTACCTATGTACTGTGTGTAGTTGAGGTGTTGTTCTACCTATGTACTGTGTGTAGTGGAGGTGTTGTTCTACCTATGTACTGTGTGTAGTTGAGATGAGGATGTTTAGGGGCTTTCCACAAGACAGAACAGGAGAGCTAATCTATGTCATGAGGTCATCCTGTTGACCTGCCTGATTCACGCACGCATGCACGCACACACTGTACAAAACTAACCCTGTACTAAACTAACCCTGTACTAAACTAACCCTGTACTAAACTAACCCTGTACTAAACTAACCCTGTATTAAACTAACCCTGTATTAAACTAACCGTAAACCCCTGTCTTGTTTTTTTTATTTTAATAACTGGTAAATAATACAACAATGTTGTACTTTCACATTATGTACAGGCTGGGAAATTCCAGGGTGTTTTCAACATATTTTCTCTTCTTGTTTTGTCATCTCTCCTCCCTCCTCCTCTTCTTCTCCGACAGGCAGGGCAGATTAAGGGGATGTTCTAGCTACCATCTTGTTTGTCTAAACCGCTCGCTGCACATGTGGCACATCTCGGTCCTAGTCTGACTCATTACTCTCTCTCCCCCCCCCCCCTCCCCCCTCTCTCTACTGTTGTAGTTACTCTCGGCAGCCATGGCAACTGCTGCATGTTTGGCATAATGCCTTTGAGGGCAGTGGAAAGAGAGAGAGAGACAGACAGAGAGAGACAGAGAGAGAAAGACAGATAAAGACAGAGAGACAGAGAGAGAGAGAGACGGAGGGAGAGAGCGACAGAAAGACAGAGAGACAGAGACAGTGAGAGAGAGAGACAGGGAGAAAGACAGAGAGTGAGAGAGAGAGAGACAGAGAGAGAGTGAGAGAGAGAGAGAGACAGAGAGGGAGCAGAGCAATCTTTGCTCTCGGTAGTTGGCTTCAATCCAGTGTAATCATGCCACAGAGCTGAAATGAGGCCTCTGGCAGAACACCAGGTTTCAGGGAACAAAGATGTGAGCTTCTAATGTTGGCCGCCGAACCTCCCTGACTCCCTGCTGCCCTGCCCGCTTGGCATGAAGCACCAATTCCCAGCAGCCTTCGCTTTGGCAGCACACCAGGTCAAATAGCACACACACATAAAACACACACACACACACACACACACACACACACACACACACACACACACACACACACACACACACACACACACACACACACACACACACACACACACACACACACACACACACACACACACCCTCTCCTGCTGGGGCTGCAAAGAGGATCAGGATAAAGAAAAATACGTGTCCCAAATGCCACCCTATTCCCTATATAGGGCACTACTATAGACCAGGGCTGGCACCCTATTCCCTATATAGGGCACAACTATAGACCAGGGCTGCCACCCTATTCCCTATAGAGGGCACTACTATAGACCAGGGCTGGCACCCTATTCCCTATATAGGGCACTACTATAGACCAGGGCTGGCACCCTATTCCCTATATAGGCCACTGTTTTTGACCAGAGCCCTATTGAGAAAGAGGCCTATGGGTCCTCTTAGTAGTGCACTATAATAGGGAATAGGGTGACATTTGAGACGCAGCCAGAAGCTTGTTTTTCTCTGGGTCGGTCAGTCGGTCGACTCTCTGTCTCTGCTGTTCTGGTCCAATGACATCACCTCTGCAGCCTCCAGCAGTCAGATTCCCCTTTCCCTTCTTGCACCAGTTCAGAGTCAAACCCCTTATTTGAATTCCTCCATTTTAAATGATGTCACAGAGAGGTTGTTTTGACTTGAAACGTAAACTGACGTGTTTTGTAGGAAGTTGATTAAAGACAATCCATAAGCCTAACAGAGAATACTAAATTGACAACAACGAATCTGAATTCAGCCCATCTGTTTAATAGTTGTTCATTTCCTCACGTTCACTATCTTTCACAGTTTTCTGTGAAAGACTGCAGCATTGTGCTAAAAGAAGGCGCCAAGGCAGAGAAACGACGTTGAGTTGTAAAAACCGTGTTGCCGTGGTGATTCGCGTCCAATACAGGAAGAATATGACAGATTCATACAAGGTCACTTACTATGGACAGAACTCAGAGTAATGCACTACATAAAGAGCCCTAACTGCATAATATAAGCCTGAAAATGGTATTTACAGCACTCAGTCTCAGTGCAATGCCTTTTAAAGTTCTTTGTTAATCAGTGAAATAGCTCAATAAATGGGAGTGAATCAAACAAAGGAAGCTATTTTCAAGAGGTGTTAATAATATCTGATTTTCCAGCTGTCCAGTGTTCTCCGCCGCTGCGTAGCTCTTTAAACCAGAAACCAGAGCCCCCCCCCCAGGAAACAGGAAACCGGAAGTGACTGGTCACAGGGGGGCGGGATCCTGGGCACTGTGGGTGGTTGCCACGGTTACTGTTTCCTGTATGAAACACAACCAATGAAGAGGGAGAAAAAAAGGTCACATATTACCACCAACTGTCTCTGAGCCAACAACTTACGTTTGATCACCTCAACCTCATCCCATCTAGTCAATATTACGACCCCATCACCTCATCCCATCTAGTCAATATTACGACCCCATCACCTCATCCCATCTAGTCAATATTACGACCCCATCACCTCATCCCATCTAGTCAATATTACGACCCCATCACCTCATCCCATCTAGTCAATATTACGACCCCATCACCTCATCCCATCTAGTCAATATTACGACCCCATCACCTCATCCCATCTAGTCAATATTACGACCCCATCACCTCATCCCATCTAGTCAATATTACGACCCCATCACCTCATCCCATCTAGTCAATATTACGACCCCATCACCTCATCCCATCTAGTCAATATTACGACCCCATCACCTCATCCCATCTAGTCAATATTACGACCCCATCACCTCATCCCATCTAGTCAATATTACGACCCCATCATGTTGTTGACTGACTGACAATACTCTATTGTATTCTAGTCCCATCCATCGCCATAACCTTCACTCTAAACTATGTGTGAGTATAAACAACTGAGTATTTATTTATTTATTTTCACAGAATCATCTAAATTCATTTCGGGATAATATCTAATATTTTATGGTCGTGTTTATTATCCCTCTCTTCTGCAGCGGTTGTAATAGCAGGGTTACGTAACAACTACATCTGTTGTTATCATGGGAACGAGAAAATAAAACCTCAATCTGCCGGGCGGCTGCAGGAGACTTCAGAGGGAATGTGGAATGACTCTCAGGCCGGCATGAATCAAATACCCAGACAACATCCCAAATGGCACCCTATTCCCTATATAGTGCACTACTGTTGACCAGGGCCCTACGGGCCGACACAATCAAACAATTAACAGGCTGGCTCAGAATGTTGTTTAAAACAGAAATAACGTCATCTCATCTAGCGAGATGATTATCACATGCTGGGTATTTCCCAAGCCTTAGCTACACACACACACACATCATGATGATCACAGTCAGTCTATACTTTTCTTCCTGCCTCAGCCTACCAGTCTGACTCAGAACAAGACTTCACATACACTTCAACCACTAAACACCTACTGAAACTACAGTCATTATTATGTCTCTGTAACTAGAGGATTCATATGAGGACATTTCCACAGTATTATGTCTCTGTAACTAGAGGTTTCATATGAGGACATTTCCCCAGTATTATGTCTCTGTAACTGGAGGATTCATATGAGGACATGTCCACAGTATTATGTCTCTGTAACTGGAGGATTCATATGAGGACATCTCCACAGTATCATGTCTCTGTAACTGGAGGATTCATATGAGGACATGTCCACAGTATCATGTCTCTGTAACTGGAGGATTCATATGAGGACATCTCCACAGTATCATGTCTCTGTAACTGGAGGATTCATATGAGGACATTTCCCCAGTATTATGTCTCTGTAACTAGAAATTTCATATGAGGACATTTCCCCAGTATTATGTCTCTGTAACTAGAAATTTCATATGAGGACATTTCCACAGTATTATGTCTCTGTAACTAGAGGTTTCATATGAGGACATGTCCACAGTATCATGTCTCTGTAACTAGAGGTTTCATATGAGGACATGTCCACAGTACTTTGTCTCTATACTAGAGGTTTCATATGAGGACCTGTCCACAGTATTATGTCTCTATACTAGAGGTTTCATATGAGGACATCTCCACAGTATCATGTCTCTATAGTTCACGTTTTAGATATATATTACATTTTTTATTTAACTAGGCAACAACATATTCTTATTAACAATGAGGGCCTAGGAACAGTGGGTTAACTACCTTGTTCAGGGGCAGAATGACAGATATATACCTTGTCAGCTCGGGGATTTGATCCAGCAACCTTTCGGTTGATAGTCCAACGCTCTAACCACTAGGCTACCTGCCGCCCAACGCTCTAACCACTAGGCAACCTGCCGCCCAACGCTCTAACCACTAGGCTACCTGCCGCCCAACGCTCTAACCACTAGGCTACCTGCCGCCCAACGCTCTAACCACTAGGCTACCTGCCGCCCAACGCTCTAACCACTAGGCTACCTGCCGCCCAACGCTTTAACCACTAGGCTACCTGCCGCCCAACGCTTTAACCACTAGGCTACCTGCCGCCCAACGCTCTAACCACTAGGCTACCTGCAGCCCAACGCTCTAACCACTAGGCTACCTGCCGCCCAACGCTCTAACCACTAGGCTACCTGCCGCCCAACGCTTTAACCACTAGGCTACCTGCCGCCCAACGCTCTAACCACTAGGCTACCTGCCGCCCAATGCTCTAACCACTAGGCTACCTGCCGCCCAACGCTCTAACCACTAGGCTACCTGCCTCCCAACGCTCTACCACTAGGCTACCTGCCGCCCAACGCTCTAACCACTAGGCTACCTGCCGCCCAACGCTCTATCCACTAGGCTACCTGCCGCCCAACGCTCTAACCACTAGGCTACCTGCCGCCCAACACTCTAACCACTAGGCTACCTGCCGCCCAACGCTCTAACCACTAGGCTACCTGCCTCCCAACGCTCTAACCACTAGGCTACCTGCTGCCCAACGCTCTAACCACTAGGCTACCTGCCGCCCAACGCTCTAACCACTAGGCTACCTGCCTCCCAACGCTCTAACCACCATGCTAACTGCCGCCCAACGCTCTAACCACTAGGCTACCTGCCTCCCAACGCTCTAACCACTAGGCTAAGTGCCGCCCAACGCTCTAACCACCATGCTACCTGCCGCCCAACGCTCTAACCACTAGGCTACCTGCCGCCCAACGCTCTAACCACTAGGCTACCTGCCGCCCAACGCTCTAACCACTAGGCTACCTGCCACCCAACACTCTAACCACTAGGCTACCTGCCTCCCAACGCTCTAACCACTAGGCTACCTGCCTCCCAACGCTCTAACCACCATGCTACCTGCCGCCCAACGCTCTAACCACTAGGCTACCTGCCTCCCAACGCTCTAACCACGAGGCTAAGTGCCGCCCAACGCTCTAACCACCATGCTACCTGCCGCCCAACGCTCTAACCACCATGCTACCTGCCGCCCAACGCTCTAACCACTAGGCTACCTGCCGCCCAACGCTCTAACCACTAGGCTACCTGCCGCCCAACGCTCTAACCACTAGGCTACCTGCCACCCAACACTCTAACCACTAGGCTACCTGCCTCCCAACGCTCTAACCACTAGGCTACCTGCCTCCCAACGCTCTAACCACCATGCTACCTGCCGCCCAACGCTCTAACCACTAGGCTACCTGCCTCCCAACGCTCTAACCACGAGGCTAAGTGCCGCCCAACGCTCTAACCACCATGCTACCTGCCGCCCAACGCTCTAACCACTAGGCTACCTGCCTCCCAACGCTCTAACCACTAGGCTACCTGCCGCCCAACGCTCTAACCACTAGGCTACCTGCCGCCCAACGCTCTAACCACTAGGCTACCAGCCGCCCAACGCTCTAACCACTAGGCTACCAGCCGCCCAACGCTCTAACCACTAGGCTACCTGCCTCCCAACGCTCTAACCACTAGGCTACCTGCCGCCCAACGCTCTAACCACTAGGCTACCTGCCGCCCAACGCTCTAACCACTAGGCTAAGTGCCGCCCAACGCTCTAACCACTAGGCTACCTGCCGCCCAACGCTCTAACCACTAGGCTACCTGCCTCCCAACACTCTAACCACTAGGCTACCTGCCTCCCAACACTCTAACCACTAGGCTACCTGCCACCCAACACTCTAACCACTAGGCTACCTGCCTCCCAACGCTCTAACCACCATGCTACCTGCCGCCCAACGCTCTAACCACTAGGCTACCTGCCTCCCAACGCTCTAACCACGAGGCTAAGTGCCGCCCAACGCTCTAACCACCATGCTACCTGCCGCCCAACGCTCTAACCACTAGGCTACCTGCCTCCCAACGCTCTAACCACTAGGCTACCTGCCGCCCAACGCTCTAACCACTAGGCTACCTGCCGCCCAACGCTCTAACCACTAGGCTACCAGCCGCCCAACGCTCTAACCACTAGGCTACCAGCCGCCCAACGCTCTAACCACTAGGCTACCTGCCTCCCAACGCTCTAACCACTAGGCTACCTGCCGCCCAACGCTCTAACCACTAGGCTACCTGCCTCCCAACGCTCTAACCACTAGGCTACCTGCCGCCCAACGCTCTAACCACTAGGCTACCTGCCGGCCCAGTATTATGTCTCTGTACTAGAGGTTTTAAATGAGGATATCACCTGGTGGCCTTGAGATATAAGCTGTTTTTCAGTCTCTCGGTCCCAGCTTTGATGCCCCTGTACTGACCTCGCCTTCTGGATGATAACGGGGTGAACAGGCTGTGGCTCGGGTGGTTGCTGTCCTTGATGAACTATTTGGGCTTCCTGTGACATCGGGTGCTGCAGGTGTTGAGCATCAGCGTAGTGGAGGTATTGTATCCTACCTTCACCACCTGGGGGGGTGTCACAAAGCCCAGGACCCAGTTGCACAGGGCGGAGTTCAGACCCAGGGTCTCAAGCTTAATGATGAGCTTGGAGGGTACTATGGTGTTGAGTGCTGAGCTGTAGTCAGTGAACAGCATTCTGACATAGGTATTCCTCTTGTCCAGATGGGATAGGGCAGTGTGATGGGGATTGTATCGTCTGTGGATCTATTGGGGCAGTATGCAAATTGAAGTGGGTCTAGGGTGTCAGGTAAGGTAGAGGTGATATGATCCTTGACTAGTCTCTCAAAGCACTTCATGATGACAGAAGTGAGCACTATGGGCCAATAGTCAATTAGGTCAGTTATCTGTGCCTTCTTGGGTACAGAAACAATGGTGGACATCTTGAAGCATGTGGGGACAGCAGACTGGTATAGGGAGAGATTGAATATGTCCGTAAACACTCCAGCCAGCTGGTCTGCGTATGCTCTGAGGACGTGGCTAGGGATGCCGTCTGGGCCAGCAACCTTGCGAGGGTTAACACGCTTAAATGTCTTACTCACGTCGGCCACAGAGAAGGAGAGCCCGCAGTCCTTGTTAGCTGCATCGATGGCATTGTTTTATCCTCAAAGCGGGCGAAGAAGGTGTTTAGCTTGTCCGGGAGCAAGAAGTCAGTGTCCGTGACGGGGCTGGTTTTCACTTTGTAATCCGTGATTGTCTGTAGACCCTGCCACATACGTCTCCTGTCTGAGCCGTTGAATTGAGACTCCATTTTGTCTCTGTTTTGCCTGTTTGGTTGCCTTACAGAGGGAATAATTATACTGTTATTATTCAACCATATTCACAGTCATCTTGTCATGGTTAAATGCAGTGTTTCACGCTTTCATGATATCCTCTACAGACCATCATAATGTCCTCTACAGACCATCATAATGTCAGACCATCATAATGTCCTCTTCAGACCATCATAATGTCCTCTACAGACCATCATAATGTCAGACCATCATAATGTCAGACCATCATAATGTCCTCTACAGACCATCAATGTCAGACCATCATAATGTCAGACCATCATAATGTCCTCTACAGACCATCATAATGTCCTCTACAGACAATCATAATGTCCTCTACAGACCATCATAATGTCCTCTATAGACCATCATAATGTCCTCTACAGACCATCATAATGTCCTCTACAGACCATCATAATGTCCTCTACAGACCATCATAATGTCCTCTACAGACCATCGTAATGTCCTCTACAGACCATCGTAATGTCCTCTATAGATCATCATAATGTCCTCTATAGACCATCATAATGTCCTCTACAGACCATCATAATGTCAGACCATCATAATGTCCTCTATAGACCATCATAATGTCCTCTACAGACCATCATAATGTCCTCTACAGAACATCATAATGTCCTCTACAGATCATCATAATGTCAGACCATCATAATGTCCTCTACAGACCATCATAATGTCAGACCATCATATTGTCCTCTATAGACCATCATAATGTCCTCTACAGACCATCATAATGTCCTCTACAGACCATCGTAATGTCCTCTACAGACCATCGTAATGTCCTCTACAGACCATCTTAATGTCAGCCCATCATAATGTCCTCTACAGACCATCATAATGTCCTCTACAGACCATCATAATGTCCTCTACAGACCATCATAATGTCCTCTACAGACCATCATAATGTCAGACCATCATAATGTCCTCTACAGTCCATCATAATGTCCTCTACAGTCCATCATAATGTCCTCTATAGACCATCATAATGTCCTCTACAGACCATCATAATGTCCTCTACAGACCATCATAATGTCAGACAATCATAATGTCCTCTACAGACCATCATAATGTCCTCTACAGACCATCATAATGTCCTCTATAGACCATCATAATGTCCTCTACAGACCATCATAATGTCAGACCATCATAATGTCCTCTATAGACCATCACAATGTCCTCTACAGACCATCATAATGTCCTCTACAGACCATCATAATGTCCTCTACAGACAATCATAATGTCCTCTACAGACCATTGTAATGTCCTCTACAGACCATCGTAATGTCCTCTACAGACCATCGTAATGTCCTCTACAGACCATCGTAATGTCCTCTACAGACCATCGTAATGTCCTCTACAGACCATCTTAATGTCAGACCATCATAATGTCCTCTATAGACCATCATAATGTCCTCTACAGACCATCATAATGTCCTCTACAGACCATCTTAATGTCAGACCATCATAATGTCCTCTATAGACCATCATAATGTCCTCTACAGACCATCATAATGTCAGACAATCATAATGTCCTCTATAGACCATCATAATGTCCTCTATAGACCATCATAATGTCCTCTACAGACCATCAAAATGTCAGACCATCATAATGTCCTCTACAGACCATCTTAATGTCAGACCATCATAATGTCCTCTACAGACCATCAAAATGTCCTCTATAGACCATCATAATGTCAGACAATCATAATGTCCTCTACAGACCATCATAATGTCCTCTACAGACCAGCATAATGTCAGACCATCATAATGTCCTCTATAGACCATCCTAATGTCAGACAATCATAATGTCCTCTACAGACCATCATAATGTCCTCTACAGACCATCATAATGTCAGACCATCATAATGTCCTCTATAGACCATCACAATGTCCTCTACAGACCATCATAATGTCCTCTACAGACCATCATAATGTCCTCTACAGACAATCATAATGTCCTCTACAGACCATCGTAATGTCCTCTACAGACCATCGTAATGTCCTCTACAGACCATCGTAATGTCCTCTACAGACCATCGTAATGTCCTCTACAGACCATCTAATGTCAGACCATCATAATGTCCTCTACAGACCATCAAAATGTCCTCTATAGACCATCATAATGTCAGACAATCATAATGTCCTCTACAGACCATCATAATGTCCTCTACAGACCATCACAATGTCAGACCATCATAATGTCCTCTATAGACCATCATAATGTCAGACAATCATAATGTCCTCTACAGACCATCATAATGTCCTCTACAGACCATCATAATGTCAGACCATCATAATGTCCTCTATAGACCATCACAATGTCCTCTACAGACCATCATAATGTCCTCTACAGACCATCATAATGTCCTCTACAGACAATCATAATGTCCTCTACAGACCATCGTAATGTCCTCTACAGACCATCGTAATGTCCTCTACAGACCATCGTAATGTCCTCTACAGACCATCGTAATGTCCTCTACAGACCATCGTAATGTCCTCTACAGACCATCGTAATGTCCTCTACAGACCATCATAATGTTCTCTATAGACCATCATAATGTCCTCTACAGACCATCATAATGTCAGACCATCATAATGTCCTCTACAGACCATCTTAATGTCAGACCATCATAATGTCCTCTACAGACCATCATAATGTCCTCTACAGACCATCATAATGTCCTCTATAGACCATCATAATGTCAGACAATCATAATGTCCTCTACAGACCATCATAATGTCCTCTACAGACCATCATAATGTCAGACCATCATAATGTCCTCTACAGACCATCATAATGTCCTCTACAGACAATCATAATGTCCTCTACAGACCATCGTAATGTCCTCTACAGACCATCGTAATGTCCTCTACAGACCATCGTAATGTCCTCTACAGACCATCGTAATGTCCTCTACAGACCATCATAATGTCCTCTACAGACCATCATAATGTCCTCTATAGACCATCATAATGTCCTCTACAGACCATCGTAATGTCCTCTACAGACCATCGTAATGTCCTCTACAGACCATCGTAATGTCCTCTACAGACCATCGTAATGTCCTCTACAGACCATCATAATGTCCTCTACAGACCATCATAATGTCCTCTACAGACCATCTTAATGTCCTCTACAGACCATCATAATGTCCTCTACAGACCATCGTAATGTCCTCTACAGACAATCGTAATGTCCTCTACAGACCATCGTAATGTCCTCTACAGACCATCGTAATGTCCTCTACAGACCATCGTAATGTCCTCTACAGACCATCTTAATGTCAGACCATCATAATGTCCTCTACAGACAATCAAAATGTCCTCTATAGACCATCATAATGTCAGACAATCATAATGTCCTCTACAGACCATCATAATGTCCTCTACAGACCATCACAATGTCAGACCATCATAATGTCCTCTATAGACCATCATAATGTCAGACAATCATAATGTCCTCTACAGACCATCATAATGTCCTCTACAGACCATCATAATGTCAGACCATCATAATGTCCTCTATAGACCATCACAATGTCCTCTACAGACCATCATAATGTCCTCTACAGACCATCATAATGTCCTCTACAGACAATCACAATGTCCTCTACAGACCATCGTAATGTCCTCTACAGACCATCGTAATGTCCTCTACAGACCATCTAATGTCAGACCATCATAATGTCCTCTACAGACCATCAAAATGTCCTCTATAGACCATCATAATGTCAGACAATCATAATGTCCTCTACAGACCATCATAATGTCCTCTACAGACCATCACAATGTCAGACCATCATAATGTCCTCTATAGACCATCATAATGTCAGACAATCATAATGTCCTCTACAGACCATCATAATGTCCTCTACAGACCATCATAATGTCCTCTATAGACCATCACAATGTCCTCTACAGACCATCATAATGTCCTCTACAGACCATCATAATGTCCTCTACAGACAATCATAATGTCCTCTACAGACCATCGTAATGTCCTCTACAGACCATCGTAATGTCCTCTACAGACCATCGTAATGTCCTCTACAGACCATCGTAATGTCCTCTACAGACCATCGTAATGTCCTCTACAGACCATCGTAATGTTCTCTATAGACCATCATAATGTCCTCTACAGACCATCATAATGTCAGACCATCATAATGTCCTCTACAGACCATCTTAATGTCAGACCATCATAATGTCCTCTACAGACCATCATAATGTCCTCTACAGACCATCATAATGTCCTCTATAGACCATCATAATGTCAGACAATCATAATGTCCTCTACAGACCATCATAATGTCCTCTACAGACCATCATAATGTCAGACCATCATAATGTCCTCTACAGACCATCATAATGTCCTCTACAGACAATCATAATGTCCTCTACAGACCATCGTAATGTCCTCTACAGACCATCGTAATGTCCTCTACAGACCATCGTAATGTCCTCTACAGACCATCGTAATGTCCTCTACAGACCATCATAATGTCCTCTACAGACCATCATAATGTCCTCTATAGACCATCATAATGTCCTCTACAGACCATCATAATGTCCTCTACAGACCATCGTAATGTCCTCTACAGACCATCGTAATGTCCTCTACAGACCATCATAATGTCCTCTACAGACCATCATAATGTCCTCTACAGACCATCTTAATGTCCTCTACAGACCATCATAATGTCCTCTACAGACCATCATAATGTCCTCTACAGACAATCATAATGTCCTCTACAGACCATCGTAATGTCCTCTACAGACCATCGTAATGTCCTCTACAAACCATCGTAATGTCCTCTACAGACCATCTTAATGTCAGACCATCATAATGTCCTCTACAGACCATCAAAAAGGCCTCTATAGACCATCATAATGTCAGACAATCATAATGTCCTCTACAGACCATCATAATGTCCTCTACAGACCATCACAATGTCAGACCATCATAATGTCCTCTATAGACCATCATAATGTCAGACAATCATAATGTCCTCTACAGACCATCATAATGTCCTCTACAGACCATCATAATGTCAGACCATCATAATGTCCTCTATAGACCATCACAATGTCCTCTACAGACCATCATAATGTCCTCTACAGACAATCATAATGTCCTCTACAGACCATCGTAATGTCCTCTACAGACCATCGTAATGTCCTCTACAGACCATCGTAATGTCCTCTACAGACCATCGTAATGTCCTCTACAGACCATCGTAATGTCCTCTACAGACCATCATAATGTTCTCTATAGACCATCATAATGTCCTCTACAGACCATCATAATGTCAGACCATCATAATGTCCTCTACAGACCATCTTAATGTCAGACCATCATAATGTCCTCTACAGACCATCATAATGTCCTCTACAGACCATCATAATGTCCTCTATAGACCATCATAATGTCAGACAATCATAATGTCCTCTACAGACCATCATAATGTCCTCTACAGACCATCATAATGTCAGACCATCATAATGTCCTCTATAGACCATCACAATGTCCTCTACAGACCATCATAATGTCCTCTACAGACCATCATAATGTCCTCTACAGACAATCATAATGTCCTCTACAGACCATCGTAATGTCCTCTACAGACCATCGTAATGTCCTCTACAGACCATCGTAATGTCCTCTACAGACCATCGTAATGTCCTCTACAGACCATCGTAATGTCCTCTACAGACCATCATAATGTTCTCTATAGACCATCATAATGTCCTCTACAGACCATCATAATGTCAGACCATCATAATGTCCTCTACAGACCATCTTAATGTCAGACCATCATAATGTCCTCTACAGACCATCATAATGTCCTCTACAGACCATCATAATGTCCTCTATAGACCATCATAATGTCAGACAATCATAATGTCCTCTACAGACCATCATAATGTCCTCTACAGACCATCATAATGTCAGACCATCATAATGTCCTCTACAGACCATCATAATGTCCTCTACAGACAATCATAATGTCCTCTACAGACCATCGTAATGTCCTCTACAGACCATCGTAATGTCCTCTACAGACCATCGTAATGTCCTCTACAGACCATCGTAATGTCCTCTACAGACCATCATAATGTCCTCTACAGACCATCATAATGTCCTCTATAGACCATCATAATGTCCTCTACAGACCATCGTAATGTCCTCTACAGACCATCGTAATGTCCTCTACAGACCATCGTAATGTCCTCTACAGACCATCGTAATGTCCTCTACAGACCATCATAATGTCCTCTACAGACCATCATAATGTCCTCTACAGACCATCTTAATGTCCTCTACAGACCATCATAATGTCCTCTACAGACCATCGTAATGTCCTCTACAGACAATCGTAATGTCCTCTACAGACCATCGTAATGTCCTCTACAGACCATCGTAATGTCCTCTACAGACCATCGTAATGTCCTCTACAGACCATCTTAATGTCAGACCATCATAATGTCCTCTACAGACAATCAAAATGTCCTCTATAGACCATCATAATGTCAGACAATCATAATGTCCTCTACAGACCATCATAATGTCCTCTACAGACCATCACAATGTCAGACCATCATAATGTCCTCTATAGACCATCATAATGTCAGACAATCATAATGTCCTCTACAGACCATCATAATGTCCTCTACAGACCATCATAATGTCAGACCATCATAATGTCCTCTATAGACCATCACAATGTCCTCTACAGACCATCATAATGTCCTCTACAGACCATCATAATGTCCTCTACAGACAATCACAATGTCCTCTACAGACCATCGTAATGTCCTCTACAGACCATCGTAATGTCCTCTACAGACCATCTAATGTCAGACCATCATAATGTCCTCTACAGACCATCAAAATGTCCTCTATAGACCATCATAATGTCAGACAATCATAATGTCCTCTACAGACCATCATAATGTCCTCTACAGACCATCACAATGTCAGACCATCATAATGTCCTCTATAGACCATCATAATGTCAGACAATCATAATGTCCTCTACAGACCATCATAATGTCCTCTACAGACCATCATAATGTCCTCTATAGACCATCACAATGTCCTCTACAGACCATCATAATGTCCTCTACAGACCATCATAATGTCCTCTACAGACAATCATAATGTCCTCTACAGACCATCGTAATGTCCTCTACAGACCATCGTAATGTCCTCTACAGACCATCGTAATGTCCTCTACAGACCATCGTAATGTCCTCTACAGACCATCGTAATGTCCTCTACAGACCATCGTAATGTTCTCTATAGACCATCATAATGTCCTCTACAGACCATCATAATGTCAGACCATCATAATGTCCTCTACAGACCATCTTAATGTCAGACCATCATAATGTCCTCTACAGACCATCATAATGTCCTCTACAGACCATCATAATGTCCTCTATAGACCATCATAATGTCAGACAATCATAATGTCCTCTACAGACCATCATAATGTCCTCTACAGACCATCGTAATGTCCTCTACAAACCATCGTAATGTCCTCTACAGACCATCTTAATGTCAGACCATCATAATGTCCTCTACAGACCATCAAAAAGGCCTCTATAGACCATCATAATGTCAGACAATCATAATGTCCTCTACAGACCATCATAATGTCCTCTACAGACCATCACAATGTCAGACCATCATAATGTCCTCTATAGACCATCATAATGTCAGACAATCATAATGTCCTCTACAGACCATCATAATGTCCTCTACAGACCATCATAATGTCAGACCATCATAATGTCCTCTATAGACCATCACAATGTCCTCTACAGACCATCATAATGTCCTCTACAGACAATCATAATGTCCTCTACAGACCATCGTAATGTCCTCTACAGACCATCGTAATGTCCTCTACAGACCATCGTAATGTCCTCTACAGACCATCGTAATGTCCTCTACAGACCATCGTAATGTCCTCTACAGACCATCATAATGTTCTCTATAGACCATCATAATGTCCTCTACAGACCATCATAATGTCAGACCATCATAATGTCCTCTACAGACCATCTTAATGTCAGACCATCATAATGTCCTCTACAGACCATCATAATGTCCTCTACAGACCATCATAATGTCCTCTATAGACCATCATAATGTCAGACAATCATAATGTCCTCTACAGACCATCATAATGTCCTCTACAGACCATCATAATGTCAGACCATCATAATGTCCTCTATAGACCATCACAATGTCCTCTACAGACCATCATAATGTCCTCTACAGACCATCATAATGTCCTCTACAGACAATCATAATGTCCTCTACAGACCATCGTAATGTCCTCTACAGACCATCGTAATGTCCTCTACAGACCATCGTAATGTCCTCTACAGACCATCGTAATGTCCTCTACAGACCATCTAATGTCAGATCATCATAATGTCGTCTACAGACCATCAAAATGTCCTCTATAGACCATCATAATGTCAGACAATCATAATGTCCTCTACAGACCATCATAATGTCCTCTACAGACCATCACAATGTCAGACCATCATAATGTCCTCTATAGACCATCATAATGTCAGACAATCATAATGTCCTCTACAGACCATCATAATGTCCTCTACAGACCATCATAATGTCAGACCATCATAATGTCCTCTATAGACCATCACAATGTCCTCTACAGACCATCATAATGTCCTCTACAGACCATCATAATGTCCTCTACAGACAATCATAATGTCCTCTACAGACCATCGTAATGTCCTCTACAGACCATCGTAATGTCCTCTACAGACCATCGTAATGTCCTCTACAGACCATCGTAATGTCCTCTACAGACCATCGTAATGTCCTCTACAGACCATCATAATGTTCTCTATAGACCATCATAATGTCCTCTACAGACCATCATAATGTCAGACCATCATAATGTCCTCTACAGACCATCTTAATGTCAGACCATCATAATGTCCTCTACAGACCATCATAATGTCCTCTACAGACCATCATAATGTCCTCTATAGACCATCATAATGTCAGACAATCATAATGTCCTCTACAGACCATCATAATGTCCTCTACAGACCATCATAATGTCAGACCATCATAATGTCCTCTACAGACCATCATAATGTCCTCTACAGACAATCATAATGTCCTCTACAGACCATCGTAATGTCCTCTACAGACCATCGTAATGTCCTCTACAGACCATCGTAATGTCCTCTACAGACCATCGTAATGTCCTCTACAGACCATCATAATGTCCTCTACAGACCATCATAATGTCCTCTATAGACCATCATAATGTCCTCTACAGACCATCGTAATGTCCTCTACAGACCATCGTAATGTCCTCTACAGACCATCGTAATGTCCTCTACAGACCATCGTAATGTCCTCTACAGACCATCATAATGTCCTCTACAGACCATCATAATGTCCTCTACAGACCATCTTAATGTCCTCTACAGACCATCATAATGTCCTCTACAGACCATCGTAATGTCCTCTACAGACAATCGTAATGTCCTCTACAGACCATCGTAATGTCCTCTACAGACCATCGTAATGTCCTCTACAGACCATCGTAATGTCCTCTACAGACCATCTTAATGTCAGACCATCATAATGTCCTCTACAGACAATCAAAATGTCCTCTATAGACCATCATAATGTCAGACAATCATAATGTCCTCTACAGACCATCATAATGTCCTCTACAGACCATCACAATGTCAGACCATCATAATGTCCTCTATAGACCATCATAATGTCAGACAATCATAATGTCCTCTACAGACCATCATAATGTCCTCTACAGACCATCATAATGTCAGACCATCATAATGTCCTCTATAGACCATCACAATGTCCTCTACAGACCATCATAATGTCCTCTACAGACCATCATAATGTCCTCTACAGACAATCACAATGTCCTCTACAGACCATCGTAATGTCCTCTACAGACCATCGTAATGTCCTCTACAGACCATCTAATGTCAGACCATCATAATGTCCTCTACAGACCATCAAAATGTCCTCTATAGACCATCATAATGTCAGACAATCATAATGTCCTCTACAGACCATCATAATGTCCTCTACAGACCATCACAATGTCAGACCATCATAATGTCCTCTATAGACCATCATAATGTCAGACAATCATAATGTCCTCTACAGACCATCATAATGTCCTCTACAGACCATCATAATGTCCTCTATAGACCATCACAATGTCCTCTACAGACCATCATAATGTCCTCTACAGACCATCATAATGTCCTCTACAGACAATCATAATGTCCTCTACAGACCATCGTAATGTCCTCTACAGACCATCGTAATGTCCTCTACAGACCATCGTAATGTCCTCTACAGACCATCGTAATGTCCTCTACAGACCATCGTAATGTCCTCTACAGACCATCGTAATGTTCTCTATAGACCATCATAATGTCCTCTACAGACCATCATAATGTCAGACCATCATAATGTCCTCTACAGACCATCTTAATGTCAGACCATCATAATGTCCTCTACAGACCATCATAATGTCCTCTACAGACCATCATAATGTCCTCTATAGACCATCATAATGTCAGACAATCATAATGTCCTCTACAGACCATCATAATGTCCTCTACAGACCATCATAATGTCAGACCATCATAATGTCCTCTACAGACCATCATAATGTCCTCTACAGACAATCATAATGTCCTCTACAGACCATCGTAATGTCCTCTACAGACCATCGTAATGTCCTCTACAGACCATCGTAATGTCCTCTACAGACCATCGTAATGTCCTCTACAGACCATCATAATGTCCTCTACAGACCATCATAATGTCCTCTATAGACCATCATAATGTCCTCTACAGACCATCATAATGTCCTCTACAGACCATCGTAATGTCCTCTACAGACCATCGTAATGTCCTCTACAGACCATCATAATGTCCTCTACAGACCATCATAATGTCCTCTACAGACCATCTTAATGTCCTCTACAGACCATCATAATGTCCTCTACAGACCATCATAATGTCCTCTACAGACAATCATAATGTCCTCTACAGACCATCGTAATGTCCTCTACAGACCATCGTAATGTCCTCTACAAACCATCGTAATGTCCTCTACAGACCATCTTAATGTCAGACCATCATAATGTCCTCTACAGACCATCAAAATGTCCTCTATAGACCATCATAATGTCAGACAATCATAATGTCCTCTACAGACCATCATAATGTCCTCTACAGACCATCACAATGTCAGACCATCATAATGTCCTCTATAGACCATCATAATGTCAGACAATCATAATGTCCTCTACAGACCATCATAATGTCCTCTACAGACCATCATAATGTCAGACCATCATAATGTCCTCTATAGACCATCACAATGTCCTCTACAGACCATCATAATGTCCTCTACAGACAATCATAATGTCCTCTACAGACCATCGTAATGTCCTCTACAGACCATCGTAATGTCCTCTACAGACCATCGTAATGTCCTCTACAGACCATCGTAATGTCCTCTACAGACCATCGTAATGTCCTCTACAGACCATCATAATGTTCTCTATAGACCATCATAATGTCCTCTACAGACCATCATAATGTCAGACCATCATAATGTCCTCTACAGACCATCTTAATGTCAGACCATCATAATGTCCTCTACAGACCATCATAATGTCCTCTACAGACCATCATAATGTCCTCTATAGACCATCATAATGTCAGACAATCATAATGTCCTCTACAGACCATCATAATGTCCTCTACAGACCATCATAATGTCAGACCATCATAATGTCCTCTATAGACCATCACAATGTCCTCTACAGACCATCATAATGTCCTCTACAGACCATCATAATGTCCTCTACAGACAATCATAATGTCCTCTACAGACCATCGTAATGTCCTCTACAGACCATCGTAATGTCCTCTACAGACCATCGTAATGTCCTCTACAGACCATCGTAATGTCCTCTACAGACCATCATAATGTCCTCTACAGACCATCATAATGTCCTCTATAGACCATCATAATGTCCTCTACAGACCATCATAATGTCCTCTACAGACCATCGTAATGTCCTCTACAGACCATCGTAATGTCCTCTACAGACCATCATAATGTCCTCTACAGACCATCATAATGTCCTCTACAGACCATCTTAATGTCCTCTATAGACCATCATAATGTCCTCTACAGACCATCGTAATGTCCTCTACAGACCATCATAATGTCCTCTACAGACCATCTTAATGTCCTCTATAGACCATCTTAATGTCAGACCATCATAATGTCCTCTACAGACCATCATAATGTCCTCTACAGACCATCATAATGTCAGACCATCATAATGTCCTCTACAGACCATCTTAATGTCAGACCATCATAATGTCCTCTACAGACCATCACAATGTCCTCTACAGACCATCTTAATGTCAGACCATCATAATGTCCTCTACAGACCATCAATTGTCCACAGCAGGTTGGCTGGGAACCAGGGTTCCCTGGATGGGTGAGACGAGGTGGGGCGTAAGGTGGATTGGTTGGCGGGTAGGACCAAGGCGGGGCGCAAGGCGGATTGTTGGCGGGTAGGGCCGAGGCGGGGCGCAAGGCGGATTGTTGGCGGGTCGAGCCGAGGCGCAAGAAGGATTTTTGGCGGGTCGGTACGTGACTAAACATCTTACTTCCTCGTTGGAACGTCACGGCGGCAGGCTTGCACAAATATATCCTGCTTTGTGTCTACACACACACTGTGTTGGCAGCTGCTAGGCTTCAGTCAGTTGCATTATTGCCTCACCCTCCAGCTAAGCATCTGTTGGAATGAATTCAGTCCTGCCTTGGGTGGAATGACAAAACAAATACCTTTGTTCCTCCCTCCTGTCACCCCTTTAACTGTTGGAGCGCACTGGAATTCTACATTAGAATTCATGAAAATCTATTGCCCTTTTAAGAACCTTTTATTCACGTTCAGACTTTTACACACGGGTGTATTCAGGGATAAGCTTTTCAGACACATTCGAATAGGCAAATGATTACAATATTTAATATTTTGTTTATTGAGTGACTGGTGTAGTTGACGGTTCATTTATTTCCGTAGCCTTCCCACCCACTTACCAATAGTTAACATCAAAATGCATCAGATGTGATGTGATGTTGCAGGGCCTCATATAACCTACTTGGGATAAAGTGGGCTATCCGGTTCTGGCTCCCATTCCACAAGTCTGGAAATCCCCACATCTACAGTATAGCGTTTACTGGAACAGCCTGTACGCTGTGCAGAAGACATAGATCACCGCCCTGTCGTTTACTGTAGCCCATGCGAAGATCAACGATTAGAATATGAATTAGCACACTGAAAGCTGAAGCAAATAAAAAACCTTCTGATCTTTTGGCATGCTCATGAATATTCATTCAGTAGAATTAGGCCGCGGTAACGACGGGGCTACGGGTTTGGTATGACGCGGAGCGCCTACGCGATGAAATGCGGATGTGTTACTTTGTTGCAGCTACTGAAAGATTGTGCCTAATAGTCGGGATTTGGGGAATATTTTACGCATCGAAAGGGTCTGGCTGTAGCTGCTGTAAACGGGGAAAGGTGATTTCCTATACGACATTGCAAACGCATTAAAATTTTTTTTAATTTATATTTATATATATAGTGAAAAATGCACCTTCGAATATTTCCAACATTCCAATAGTAGCCTTTTCCATTATATTTATCATCCAAATCATGTTGATATTCAAGTAAATGTTGGGTTTTAATAAAACCCCAACGGAGTGCAGTACGGTTGCTTTTAGATATGTCTCTAATGCACAAAACACGCTGTCCTCTCTGCCACAATATCCTGCATATTTCGAGTTGAATGTTCTTTACAAACAGGATATTTATCGAGGATATCTTTTCCGTTTCAACTTGAAGCAGAAGGCAACAATAACACGGTTCCCCGTCTCTCCCCACCCTCGATCTGGCGGTGGCTGGTTGGTTGTAACCTTCTTGGCACAGGTTCAAGTAGTGATTAAATAAATAAAAATGAGGGGGCGACAGAGACTGGCGTGACTGAGCATGCGCCCTGAGGGGGCTGCCGTCGAAGAATGAAGTAAATAGAATGTTGACGCTGCCCGGGCGGTGACGTCACCGCTCCACACCGGGACTGGGCTGAGCGGAGGCTGTAGGCTAGGCAGTAAGAGAGACAGATAGAGGACGCGTCAGTCGTAGTAGCCTAAGAAAACATCCTCCCTGCTGTCATGAAGTTCTGTTTGTAACTTAATTGTTTGTTGCTATAGGTCAGACGACAGACGGAGAGGTGTAGAGGACGTATTTTTCTTTTTGAGAAAACGGAAGGAACCATAACTGTGTCTGATTTCTAAAAAGGACTAGGAGATATCCACACACAGAGACCTGGGTTAGAGAGAGATTTAAGGTCCGTTTTTCGGTGAAAAGGGAAGCTATGTCGTCCGCGACGGTAGCTGCTTCAAGAAGGCAGTCCTGTTATTTATGCGACCTGCCCCGCATGCCTTGGGCTATGATCTGGGATTTTACCGAGTCCATCTGCAGGGGATGTGTCAACTACGAAGGAGCGGACCGGATCGAGTTTGTGATTGAGACAGCCCGGCAGCTGAAGCGGGCTCACGGTTTACAGGAGGGGAGATCTCCGGGGCCCGCTAAACAGCAGCAACAGCTCTCGGGGAAAGAAATTCATTCTAATCACCACGGGTCTGGAGGAGACCCCGGTTCCCGGCCTTCACAGCCCCTGGACCGCTACCCCCTCTCCACCTCGGACCGTCCTCCGCGGCTGGGGCCAGAGTACCAGTCTGGGAGACAGGCTAACGGAATTCCTGTACCTAATGGATTTCCTAAACCGGACGATCCACCAGAGCTTAACCGGCAGAGCCCAAACCCGCGCAGGAATAACACGGTTCCTCCTAGTCTAGTGCCTTTGGTGAACGGGAACATGTCCTCCGTGCATGCCGTTAACGGCCGACCCATGGGACACCCGGGGTCCGGTTTGATGGCTGGTAGCCCCAACGGGCACGGCGGTAAGCGTCCGACCTCGTTCTCCAGCATCGAGCAACACGAGAAGGATAAGCACAGACCGGACAGCCTGACACCGGAGATAGAGAACCACAAACAAAGGACGGATGAGTGGATGAACAAGGGGAAAACGGTCAGGGACTTGATGGCTCTTCATACCTTCGACAACCGGTTCAAGAAGGATCCTGCAGCCATGCAACAGAGGGCGATGGGCTATGAGCAACAACAGAACGCAGCAGCTTCTAAATCAGGTTGGTTCTGGCTGGCTGGCTGACTGGCTGGCTGGCTGGCTGGCTGACTGACTGGCTGGCTGGCTCGGGATTTTTTTCTCCATTAAATGGAGCAGTACAGTAACCTAGCCTGCATACAGGCTAGAGATAATTCTGCATGTTAACGAACGTTTTGCAACATACCTATTACACTTCATTTAAAATATATTTCACACGTCAACCCTTTAGACATTACCATTCAAATGAGGGAGATGGATCAGATTTGCATTTTTGTTTCTCATGACACAAACACAGCCACGAGTCATGCTGTACATTTATAATATGCATATGAGTGGCTTTTTTTGTTCGTTGGTTTGTGTTTATTTAACTAGGTTCCCCTGGATAAATAAAGGTCCATATTATTATTATTTGTTTAAATCATAGAAGAATGACCCCTACTACTGAATAAGAGATTTGTTGTTTGTTTTGTATTATTGTGCAACAAGGGAAGTGCGTGTTTCTCCTCAGTATTAATCAGCATGTCTAGCTACCTCAGCCTTCTTCATGTTTAACCCTTTCCTTCCTTCAGACAGGGGAAAACACCCGCGGACTATGAAGAGGAAATCATCCCCGGAACCGGAGGGAGAGAGAGAGGGAACCGCCTCCAAGCATAACGGGGAGGACAGGCAGCAGTGGTTACCGGGTCCACCATCTGACCGTGACGGACATAAAATGCCCCCGGGACCGCCGCCAAGCTTCTCCTCCGTCCCCACCACCATATCCCCCCACTCTCGCACCACCCCACCGGAAGCTTCGCAGAACGGCCAGTCTCCCATGGCAGCGCTGATCCTGGCGGCAGACAACGCCGGCGGTGGTGGCGGGAACAGCTCGCCCAAAGACGGTAACCAGGTCCACTCCACCACGCGCCGCAACAGCAGTAGCCCGCTCTCGCCCTCCTCCATGAACCAGAACCGGCGGCCCGCACAGGGGAGAGATGGTACTGGTGGCGCGGGGACAACTCACGTTTCAGGAGGAGGCATGGACCAAGGGCACGGACCTCAAAGCATTCCGGACTCGTCAGTACCCGGGAGCGTACCCCTCTGCTGCACGCTCTGTCACGAGAGGTTAGAGGACACGCACTTTGTTCAGTGTCCGTCGGTACCCTCGCACAAGTTCTGCTTCCCGTGCTCTCGGGAGAGCATCAAACAGCAAGGGTCCACCGGGGAGGTGTACTGTCCCAGCGGGGAGAAGTGTCCGTTGGTCGGCTCTAATGTACCGTGGGCTTTCATGCAAGGAGAAATCGCTACCATCCTTGCAGGGGACGTCAAAGTAAAAAAAGAGAGGGATCCTTGATTTCCATTTTCAACATGGGGAAGGGATTGTTGAGGGGGGGGGGGGAAGTACAAATACAACTATATAAATATAAAAAAAACACATACCATCCCCAAGAAAACGAATGGACTATGTACATAGTAGACCCAAACCGAAGGGACTACTGTATACTTCAGTAAAACATGACTGTATCATTTTTTGATTTTTTTGGAATACATTGTGTTTGTATATTTTTGAAGATAAAGGTAATCATAATTTAAATAAAAAAAGGACTCTCTTGGTTCCTCTTTGGTGATGTACTTCTAGGTTCACATCTCAAATGGCACCCTCTTCCCTATGTAGTGCACTACCTTTTAAAACTAGAACCCCTAAGGCTCTGGTCAAGAGTAGTGCACTATGTAGGGGTAGAGGGTGGTTGTTTGGGACGAGACCTGTCTGATAGCAGTTTCCTTTTTCAAAAACGTAGAATGTGACCGATGATGACTAGCCTCTCTCTCTCTCTGTCTCACTCTCTCTCTCTCTCTCTTTCTCTCTCTCTCTCTCTCTCTCTCTCTGTCTCTCTGTCTCTCTCTCTCTCTGTCTCTCTCTGTCTCTCTGTCTCTCTCTCTCTCTCTCTCTCTCTGTCTCTCTGTCTCTCTCTCTCTCTCTCTCTCTCTCTGTCTCTGTAAGCACTTAGCAACCAACTGAAATGATTTAACTGTTATGTGTATGCACTTGTTTCAAAATAATTGCCAAATACAATTTGTGATCTTGTATGAAGAACTAAGTGTCTGAGGTTGCTTTCTTTAAACGATAGCGTTGAGAAACCGCTCCGGGAAGTGGATAAATATTATGTTATTGTTCTATAAAGTGGTTGTTCCGCCATTTACATTCAAGTGTAGTGACACACTGATCTGGGTTGTCAGTCTGCTCACACTGATCTGGGTTGTCAGTCTGCTCACACTGATCTGGGTTGTCAGTCTGCTCACACTGATCTGGGTTGTCAGTCTGCTCACACTGATCTGGGTTGTCAGTCTGCTCACACTGATCTGGGTTGTCAGTCTGCGCACACTGATCTGGGTTGTCAGTCTGCTCACACTGATCTGGGTTGTCAGTCTGCTCACACTGATCTGGGTTGTCAGTCTGCTCACACTGATCTGGGTTGTCAGTCTGCTCACACTGATCTGGGTTGTCAGTCTGCGTACACTGATCTGGGTTGTCAGTCTGTGTACACTGATCTGGGTTGTCAGTCTGCTCACGCTGATCTGGGTTGTCAGTCTGCTCACGCTGATCTGGGTTGTCAGTCTGTGTACACTGATCTGGGTTGTCAGTCTGCTCACACTGATCTGGGTTGTCAGTCTGCGACACACTGATCTGGGTTGTCAGTCTGCTCACACTGATCTGGGTTGTCAGTCTGCGACACACTGATCTGGGTTGTCAGTCTGTGTACACTGATCTGGGTTGTCAGTCTGCGCACACTGATCTGGGTTGTCAGTCTGCTCACACTGATCTGGGTTGTCAGTCTGCTCACACTGATCTGGGTTGTCAGTCTGCTCACACTGATCTGGGTTGTCAGTCTGCGACACACTGATCTGGGTTGTCAGTCTGCTCACACTGATCTGGGTTGTCAGTCTGCTCACACTGATCTGGGTTGTCAGTCTGCGTACACTGATCTGTTGTCAGTCTGTGTACACTGATCTGGGTTGTCAGTCTGCTCACACTGATCTGGTTGTCAGTCTGCTCACACTGATCTGGTTCAGTCTCGCACACTGATCTGGGTTGTCAGTCTGCTCACACTGATCTGGGTTGTCAGTCTGCTCACGCTGATCTGGGTTGTCAGTCTGCTCACACTGATCTGGGTTGTCAGTCTGCTCACACTGATCTGGGTTGTCAGTCTGCTCACGCTGATCTGGGTTGTCAGTCTGCTCACGCTGATCTGGGTTGTCAGTCTGCTCACGCTGATCTGGGTTGTCAGTCTGCTCACGCTGATCTGGGTTGTCAGTCTGCTCACGCTGATCTGGGTTGTCAGTCTGCTCACACTGATCTGGGTTGTCAGTCTGCTCACACTGATCTGGGTTGTCAGTCTGCGACACACTGATCTGGGTTGTCAGTCTGCTCACACTGATCTGGGTTGTCAGTCTGCGACACACTGATCTGGGTTGTCAGTCTGCTCACGCTGATCTGGGTTGTCAGTCTGCGCACACTGATCTGGGTTGTCAGTCTGCTCACGCTGATCTGGGTTGTCAGTCTGCGCACACTGATCTGGGTTGTCAGTCTGCTCACACTGATCTGGGTTGTCAGTCTGCTCACGCTGATCTGGGTTGTCAGTCTGCTCACACTGATCTGGGTTGTCAGTCTGTGACACACTGATCTGGGTTGTCAGTCTGTGACACACTGATCTGGGTTGTCAGTCTGTGACACACTGATCTGGGTTGTCAGTCTGCTCACACTGATCTGGGTTGTCAGTCTGCTCACGCTGATCTGGGTTGTCAGTCTGCTCACACTGATCTGGGTTGTCAGTCTGCTCACACGATCTGGTTGTCAGTCTGCTCAGCTGATCTGGGTTGTCAGTCTGCGCACACTGATCTGGGTTGTCAGTCTGTGACACACTGATCTGGGTTGTCAGTCTGCTCACGCTGATCTGGGTTGTCAGTCTGTGACACACTGATCTGTGTTGTCAGTCTGCGACACACTGATCTGGGTTGTCAGTCTGCTCACACTGATCTGGGTTGTCAGTCTGCTCACGCTGATCTGGGTTGTCAGTCTGCGCCACACTGATCTGGGTTGTCAGTCTGCGCACGCTGATCTGGGTTGTCAGTCTGCTCACACTGATCTGGGTTGTCAGTCTGCGCACACTGATCTGGGTTGTCAGTCTGCTCACACTGATCTGGGTTGTCAGTCTGCTCACGCTGATCTGGGTTGTCAGTCTGCTCACACTGATCTGGGTTGTCAGTCTGCATACACTGATCTGGGTTGTCAGTCTGCTCACACTGATCTGGGTTGTCAGTCTGCTCACACTGATCTGGGTTGTCAGTCTGCTCACACTGATCTGGGTTGTCAGTCTGCGTACACTGCTGCCAAACTAGAATTGCAACGCAGCATGTTTTCTGTTTTCTGGACAAACTTGTTCCGACTAAGTTCAGATAACAGAGTAGACAAGTACACATTTCTCTCCTGTACCAACTACACCGATCCTCTCAGTAGACATCTCTCTCTCTCTCTCTGACATCCAGCTCCAACTACACCGATCCTCTCAGTAGACATCTCTCTCTCTCTCTGACATCCAGCTCCAACTACACCGATCCTCTCAGTAGACATCTCTCTCTCTCTCTGACATCCAGCTCCAACTACACCGATCCTCTCAGTAGACATCTCTCTCTCTCTCTGACATCCAGCTCCAACTAACACGATCCTCTCAGTAGACATCTCTCTCTCTCTCTGACATCCAGCTCCAACTACACCGATCCTCTCAGTAGACATCTCTCTCTCTCTCTGACATCCAGCTCCAACTACACCGATCCTCTCAGTAGACATCTCTCTCTCTCTCTCTGACATCCTGTACCAACTACACAAATCCTCTCAGTAGACATCTCTCTCTCTCTCTGACATCCAGCTCCAACTACACCGATCCTCTCAGTAGACATCTCTCTCTCTCTCTGACATCCAGCTCCAACTACACAAATCCTCTCAGTAGACATCTCTCTCTCTCTCTGACATCCTGTACCAACTACACCGATCCTCTCAGTAGACATCTCTCTCTCTCTCTGACATCCAGCTCCAACTACACCGATCCTCTCAGTAGACATCTCTCTCTCTCTCTGACATCCAGCTCCACTACAAATCCTCTCAGTAGACATCTCTCTCTCTCTCTGACATCCGTACAACTACACAATCCTCTCAGTAGACATCTCTCTCTCTCTCTGACATCCAGCTCCAACTACACCGATCCTCTCAGTAGATATCTCTCTCTCTCTCTGACATCCTGTACCAACTACACCGATCATCTCAGTAG